>NW_027327856.1:0-141634 GCF_047675955.1 Chlorocebus sabaeus
TTATAGTATTCTCTGATGGTAGTTTGTATTTCTGTGGGGTCAGTGGTGATATCCCCTTTATCGTTTTTAATTGCGTCGATTTGATTCTTCTCTCTTTTCTTCTTTATTAGTCTTGCTAGTGGTCTGTCAATTTTGTTGATCTTTTCAAAAAACCAACTCCTGGATTCATTGATTTTTTGGAGGGTTTTTTGTGTCTCTATCTCCTTCAGTTCTGCTCTGATCTTAGTTATTTCTTGCCTTCTGCTAGCTTTCGAATGTGTTTGCTCTTGCTTCTCTAGTTCTTTTAATTGCGATGTTAGAGTGTCAATTTTAGATCTTTCCTGCTTTCTCTTGTGGGCATTTAGTGCTATAAATTTCCCTCTACACACTGCTTTAAATGTGTCCCAGAGATTCTGGTATGTTGTATCTTTGTTCTCATTGGTTTCAAAGAACATCTTTATTTCTGCCTTCATTTCGTTATGTACCCAGTAGTCATTCAGGAGCAGGTTGTTCAGTTTCCATGTAGTTGAGCGGTTTTGATTGAGTTTCTTAGTCCTGAGTTCTAATTTGATTGCACTGTGGTCTGAGAGACAGTTTGTTATAATTTCTGTTCTTGTACATTTGCTGAGGAGTGCTTTACTTCCAATTACGTGGTCAATTTTGGAGTAAGTACGATGTGGTGCTGAGAAGAATGTATATTCTGTTGATTTGGGGTGGAGAGTTCTATAGATGTCTATTAGGTCTGCTTGCTGCAGAGTTGAGGTCATTTCCTGGATATCCTTGTTAACTTTCTGTCTCGTTGATCTGTCTAATGTTGACAGTGGAGTGTTGAAGTCTCCCATTATTATTGCACGGGAGTCTAAGTCTCTTTGTAAGTCTCTAAGGACTTGCTTTATGAATCTGGGTGCTCCTGTATTGGGTGCATATATATTTAGGATAGTTAGCTCTTCCTGTTGAATTGATCCCTTTACCATTATGTAATGGCCTTCTTTGTCTCTTTTGATCTTTGATGGTTTAAAGTCTGTTTTATCAGAGACTAGTATTGCAACCCCCGCTTTTTTTTGTTCTCCATTTGCTTGGTAAATCTTCCTCCATCCCTTTATTTTGAGCCTATGTATGTCTCTGCGTGTGAGATGGGTCTCCTGAATACAGCAGACTGATGGATCTTGACTCTTTATCCAGTTTGCCAGTCTGTGTCTTTTAATTGGAGCATTTAGTCCATTTAAATTTAAGGTTAAGATTGTTATGTGTGAACTTGATCCTGCCATTATGATATTAACTGGTTATTTTGCTCAATCGTTGATGCAGTTTCTTCCTAGCCTTGATTGTCTTTACATTTTGGCATGTTTTTGCAATGGCTGGTACCGGTTGTTCCTTTCCATGTTTAGTGCTTCCTTCAGGGTCTCTTGTAAGGCAGGCCTAGTGGTGACAAAATCTCTAAGCATTTGCTTATCTGTAAAGGATTTTATTTCTCCTTCACTTATGAAACTTAGTTTGGCTGGATATAAAATTCTGGGTTTAAAATTCTTTTCTTTAAGAATGTTGAATATTGGCCCCCACTCTCTTCTGGCTTGAAGAGTTTCTGCCGAGAGATCTGCTGTTAGTCTGATGGGCTTCCCTTTGTGGGTAACCCGACCTTTCTCTCTGGCTGCCCTTAAGATTTTTTCCTTCATTTCAACTTTGGTGAATCTGGCAATTATGTGTCTTGGAGTTGCTCTTCTCGAGGAGTATCTTTGTGGCGTTCTCTGTATTTCCTGGATTTGAATGTTGGCCTGCCCTACTAGGTTGGGGAAGTTCTCCTGGATGATATCCTGAAGAGTGTTTTCCAACTTGGTTCCATTTTCCCCCTCACTTTCAGGCACCCCAATCAGACGTAGATTTGGTCTTTTTACATAATCCCATACTTCTTGCAGGCTTTGTTCATTTCTTTTTCTTCTTTTTTCTTTTGGTTTCTCTTCTCACTTCATTTCATTCATTTGATCCTCCATCGCTGACATTCTTTCTTCCAGTTGATCGAGTCGGTTACTGAAGCTTGTGCATTTGTCACGTATTTCTCGTGCCATGGTTTTCGTCTCTTTCATTTCATTTGTGAGCATCTCTGCATTAATTACTCTAGCCATCAATTCTTCCACTTTTTTTTCAAGATTTTTAGTTTCTTTGCGCTGGGTACGTAATTCCTCCTTTAGCTCTGAGAAATTTGATGGACTGAAGCCTTCTTCTCTCATGTCGTCAAAGTCATTCTCCGTCCAGCTTTGATCTGTTGCTGGCGATGAGCTGCGCTCCTTTGCCGGGGGAGATGCGCTCTTATTTTTTGAATTTCCAGCTTTTCTGCCCTGCTTTTCCCCCATCTTTGTGGTTTTATCTGCCTCTGGTCTTTGATGATGGTGATGTACTGATGGGGTTTTGGTGTAGGTGTCCTTCCTGCTTGATAGCTTTCCTACTAACAGTCAGGATCCTCAGCTGTAGGTTGTAGCTGTAGGAGATTGCTTGAGGTCCACTCCAGACCCTGTTTGCCTGGGTATCAGCAGCAGAGGCTGCAGAAGATAGAATATTTCTGAACAGCGAGTGTACCTGTCTGATTCTTGCTTTGAAAGCTTCCTCTCAGGGGTGTACTCCACCCTGTGAGGTGTGGGGTGTCAGACTGCCCCTAGTGGGGGATGTCTCCCAGTTAGGCTACTCAGGGGTCAGGGACCCACTTGAGCAGGGAGTCTGTCCCTTCTCAGATCTCAACCTCCGTGTTGGGAGATCCACTGCTCTCTTCAAAGCTGTCAGACAGAGTCGTTTGCGTCTGCAGAGCTGCTGCGTTTGTTATTGTTTATTGTGCCCTGTCCCCAGAGGTGGAGTCTACAGAGACAGGCAGGTTTCCTTGAGCTGCTGTGAGCTCCACCCAGTTCGAGCTTCCCAGCAGCTTTGTTTACCTACTTAAGCCTCAGCAATGGCGGGCGCCCCTCCCCCAGCCTCGCTGCTGCCTTGCCGGTAGATCACAGACTGCTGTGCTAGCAATGAGGGAGGCTCCGTGGGTGTGGGACCCTCCCGGCCAGGTGTGCCCTGGCTAGGAAAAGGGATTCCCTTCCCCCTTGCGCTTTCCAGGTGAGGCAATGCCTCGCCCTGCTTCAGATCTCGCTGGTCAGGCTGCAGCAGCTGACCAGCACCAATCGTCTGGCACTCCCCAGTGAGATGAACCCAGTACCTCAGTTGAAAATGCAGAAATCACCGGTCTTCTGTGTCGCTCGCGCTGGGAGTTGGAGACTGGAGCTGTTCCTATTTGGCCATCTTGCTCCGCCCCTCCTCAGTTGAAAATGCAGAAATCACCGGTCTTCTGTGTCGCTCGCGCTGGGAGTTGGAGACTGGAGCTGTTCCTATTCGGCCATCCGCGAAAGGCTTCTTGAGGGGAAAGCTGTAACTCTGTGAGATTAATTAATGGAACACAAAGCAGTCTCTCAGAAAGCTTCTTTCCACCTTTTTAGGAAGATATTTCCTTTTTCACCACAGCTCTCTATGGGCTTCCAAATATCTCTTTGCAAATTACACAAGAACAGTCTTAGGGTAAGGCTTCTTGAGTGGAAAGTTGTAACTCTGTGACATGAATTAACAGAACACAAGGTAGTTTCTCAGAAAGATTCTTTACAGTTTTTAATGGAAGATATTTTCTTTTTCACCATAGCCCTCTATGGGCTTCCAAATATTACTTTCCAAATTTCCCAAGAACAGTCTTATTGAACGGCTTCCTGAGGGGAAAGCTGTAACCCTGTGAGATGAACTAACAGAACACTAAGCAGTTTCTCAGAAAGCTTCTTTTCAGTTTTTATCTTAGGATATTACCTTTTTCACCATAGCCTTCTAAGGTCTTCCAAATATCCCTTTGCAAATTCCACAAGAACATTCTTAGGGAAAGGCTTCTTGAGGTGAAAGATGTAACTCTGTGAGATGAATTAACAGAACACAAAGCAGTTTCTCAGAAAGCTTCTTTCCTGTTTCTAACGGAAGTTATTTCCTTTTTCACCGTAGCCCTCTATGGGCTTCTAAATATCACTTTGCAAATTCCAGAAGAGCAGTCTTAGCGAAAAGCTTCTTGAGGAGAAAGCTGTATCTCTGTGAGATGAATTAACAGAACACAATGCAGTTTCTTAGAAGGGTTCTTTTCAGTTTTTATCTTAGGATATTTCCTATTTCACCATAGCCCTCTATGGGCTTCCAAATATCACTTTGCAAATTCCACAAGAACAGCTTTAGCAAAAGGCTTCCTGAGGGGAAAGCTGTAACTCTCTGAGATGAATTAACAGAACACAAAGCAGTTTCTCAGAAAGCTTCTTTCCAGTTTTTAACAGAAGATATTTCCTTTTTCACCATATCCTTCTATGGCTTTCCAAATATCACTTTGAATTTCCACAAGAACAGTCTTAGCGAAAGGCTTCTTGAGGGGAAAGCTGTAACTCTCTGAGATGAATTAACAGAACACAAAGCAGTTTCTCAGAAAGCTTCTTTCCACTTTTTTTTTTTAATATTACATGCTTAATTTCTTTTTTATTTATATAATTTTGTGTAACAATCACTCATGAAATATCAGAATTCTTATTACTTAGTACATAAAGAATATTCAACAACTATTGTTGCCGTAGAAAGCTAGTCAAGTACGAGCAGGGCAGGAGAGGGCTCCCCTCTTCCACACACCAAATGTGTTGGGAGACCCTCAGTTGATGGTCAAGGGGTTGTTAACTGTTTCTCTAAAGTAGTAATTGGTCATACCTGGCGTCAAGGAAAGGCAGGCTTCTAATAGAAAACACCTGAAACTGATCAGCAAATTCCCAATGAGATCTCAGGAGTGAGGAGAAGTAAGGCAAGATCCCGGAAGTATGCCAATGTATAAAACCCCAAGTCAAGAAGTCAAGCTGTGCACTTGGCTTCTCAAGTCTCCCACTTGGTCCTCTTCCAGGTTGTACTTCCCTTCTTTTCCTTTCTGTTTTAAAGCCTTTTAATAAACCTTCACTCCTGCTCTGAGAATTACCTCTGTCTCACTTTCTGCCTTATGCCCCTTAGTGGAATTCCTTCTGAGGAAGCAAGAATGGAGGGAGCTGCAAACCTATACAGATTCGCCGCCAATGTCTCCAGAACTCGGATGTCTTCCACAGGTAATAACATTGCTTTAAATATTTTTCATAATTATATCATGCTAAAAAACTAAGTATAACAGTGTCAAATACAAATACAATTAAAGCTTTTTGAATTCTATTTTACTTTACAAGGTTTTTTAAATCAAGTATGATTTTTCCTGGTGCAATTAAATTATAATTCTTTTCATATTTATATTTAATCATTTTATATAGAATTATTTTATATTTCTAGTACTTATTATTCTAGTATATCTCTTTTAGGCTTACTTTATGTCTCCCTTTTATAAAAATAAGTAAAATATATATTTGATACATTACAATAACTTAGCAAAATGCTCAGGTATAATGCTATTTAAAAATTAATATACCATATTTATATAATAATGCTATAATTTTCTCATAAAATAATAAATCTTTTTAATGTTTGAAATTATAGGATGATAAGTGGTCTTTAATTTATTCCCCTTGTTTGAATTTTCAGTAGTGAATATGTTCTTTCAAAAATATTTTTATGATAAATTCCAAATGCATACAATAGTGGATTACCTCTAGGTACTCATCATTCATTTCACCAACATCAACACTTGTCCAATTCCTTTTGTCTTCACTCACTTCTCCCCTTTTCCCCCAACCGCATTCCTGCCACAACTGCTGACTCAAACCGTTCAAAGGATTGTTTGGTCAATCCTTTTGTAACAATTTAGTTATGTGCTTTTCCTAAAAAATAAGTGGTAGATTATTTTTTATTTTTTATTTTTTAAAATTATTTATTTCAATTTTGTGGGTATATAGTAGATATATGTATTTATGGGGTGCATGAGATGTTCTGATTCAGGCATGCAATGAATAATAATCACATCATGTAAAATGGGGTATCCATTCTCTCAAGCATTTATCCTTTGTGTTACAAGCAATCCAATTAGACTCTTTTAGTTATATTAAAATGCACAGTTAAATTATTACTGACTATAGTCGCCTTGTTGTGCTATCAAATACTAGATCTTATTTATTCTTTCTGTTTTTTTGTACCCATTAACCATCTCCAGCTTTGCCTCAAACCCCCACTACCCTTCCCAGCCTCTGGTAACCACGCTTCTACTCTCTATCTCCATGAGTTCAATTGTTCTGATTTTTAGATCTCACAAATAAGTGAGAACATGAAATTAGAATTATTATTAAACAGATCTCAAAATGTGACTTAGTTGCGTATCTTCTCCTCCTCTCCCTGTATCAACCTGTTTCAGCCTGGAAGCCTCTAGTGGGAAAGAGGGATGTGGTTGGTTGCTTCTTTTTTTTTTTTTTTTTTTTTTTTATATATATATTTTAAGCTCTAGGGTACATGTGCATAACGTGCAGGTTTGTTACATATGTATACTTGTGCCCTGTTGCTGTGCTGCACCCATCAACTCGTCAGCACCCATCAACTCGTCATTTACATCAGGTATAACTCCCAATGCAATCCCTCCCCGCTCCCCCCCTCCCCATGATAGGCCCCGGTGTGTGATGTTCCCCTTCCCGAGTCCAAGTGATCTCATTGTTCAGTTCCCGCCTATGAGTGAGAACATGCGGTGTTTGGTTTTCTGTTCTTGTGATAGTTTGCTGAGAATGATGGTTTCCAGCTGCATCCATGTCCCTACAAAGGACACAAACTCATCCTTTTTTATGGCTGCATAGTATTCCATGGTGTATATGTGCCACATTTTCTTAATCCAATCTGTCACTGATGGACATTTGGGTTGATTCCAAGTCTTTGCTATTGTGAATAGTGCTGCAATAAACATACGTGTGCATGTGTCTTTATAGCAGCATAATTTATAATCCTTTGGGTATATACCTAGTAATGGGATGGCTGGGTCATATGGTACATCTAGTTCTAGATCCTTGAGGAATCGCCGTACTATTTAGCGAAAGGCTTCTTGAGGGAAAAGCTGTAACTCTGTGAGATGAAGTAACAGAACACAAAGCAGTTTCTCAGAAAGCTTCTTTCCACTTTTTAATGGAAGGTATTTCCTTTTTCACCATGGCCCTCTAAGGGCTTTCAAATATCACTTTCCAAATTCCACAAGAACAGTCTTAGTGAAATATTTATTGAGGAGAGAGCTGTAACTCTATGAAATGAATAAACAGAACACAAAGCAGTTTCTCAGAAAGCTTCCTTCCAGTTTTTAACGGAAGATATTTCCTTTTCACCATATCCCTCTCTGGGCTTCCAAATATCACTTTGCAAATTCCACAAGAACAGTCACAGGGAAAGGCTTCTTGAGGGGAAAGCTGTAACTATGTTGGAAGAATTAACAGAACACAAGCAGTTTTTCAGAAAACTTCTTTCAAGTTTTTAACGGAAGATATTTCCTTTTTCACCGTAGCCTTCTATGGGCTTCCAAATATCACTTTGCAAATTCCACAAGAACAGTCTTAGTGAAAGGCTTCTTGAGGGGAAAGCTGTACTATGTGAGATGAATTAACAGAACACAAAGCAATTTCTCAGAAAGCTTCTTTCCAGTTTTTAAAGGAAGGTATTTCCTTTTTCACCATAGCCCTCTATGAGCTACCAAATATCACTTTGCCAATTCCACATGAACAGTATTAGTGAAAGGCTTCTTGACGTGAAATCCGTAAGTCTGTGAGATGAATTAACAGAACAGAAAGCAGTTTCTCAGAAAGCTTCTTTGCAGTTTATAACACAAGATATTTCCTTTTTCACCATAGCCCTCTATGGGCTTCCAAATATCACTTTGCAAATTCCACAAGAACAGTCTTAGCGAAAGGCTTCTTGAGGGGAAAGCTGTAACTCTGTGAGATGAATTAACAGAACGCAAAGCAGTTTCTCAGAAAGCTTCTTTCCACTTTTTAACGGAAGATATTTCCTTTTTCAAAATTGCCCTCTAAGGGCTTCCAAATACCACTTTGCAATAGCACAAGAGCTGTATTAGCGAAAGGCTTCTTGATGGGAAAGCAGAAACACTGTGAGATGAACTAACACAACACAAAGCAGTTTCTCAGAAAGCTTCTTTCCTGTTTTTTAGGGAAGTTATTTCCTTTTTCACCATAGCCCTCTAAGGGTTTCCAAATATCTCTTTGCAAATTACACAAGAACAGTCTTAGCGAAAGGCTTCTTGAGGGGAAACCTGTAACTCTGTGAGATGAATTAACAGAACACAAAGCAATTTCTCAGAAAGCTTCTCTCGGTTTTTAAAGGAAGATACTTCCTTTTTAATCATAGCCCTCTATGGGTTTCCAAATATCACTTTGCAACTTCCACAAGAACAGTCTTAGCAAAAGGTTTCTTGAGGGGAAAGCTGTAATTCTGTGAGATGAATTAACAGAACACAAAGCAGATTCTCAGAAAGCTTCTTTCCAGTTTTTAACTAAAGATATTTCCTTATTCAATAGCCTTCTATGGGCTTCCCAATATCACTTTGCCAATTCCACAAGAACAGACTTAGCGAAAGGCTTCTTGAGGTGAAATCCGTAAGTCTGTGAGATGAATTAACAGAACAGAAAGCAGTTTCTCAGAAAGCTTCTTTGCAGTTTTTCACGGAAGATATTTCCTTTTTCACCATAGCCCTCTATGGGCTTCCAAATATCACTTTGCAAATTCCACAAGAACAGTCTTAGCAAACGGCTTCTTGAGGGGAAAGCTGTAACTATGTTGGAAGAATTAACAGAACACAAGCAGTTTCTCAGAAAGCTTCGTTCAAGTTTTTAACGGAAGATATTTCCTTTTTCACCGTAGCCTTCTATGGGCTTCCAAATATCACTTTGCAAATTCCACAAGAACAGTCTTAGCGAAAGGATTCTTGAGGATCAATCTGTAACTCTGAGATGAATTAACAGTACAGAAAGCGGTTTCTCAGAAAGCTTCTTTCCACTGTTTAATGGAAGATATTTCTTTTTTCACCGTAGCCCTCTATGGGATTCTAAATATCACTTTCCAAAATCAACAAGAACAGCGTTAGCGAAAGACTTCTTGAGGGGAAAGCTGTAATTCTGTGAGATGAATTAAAAGAACACAAAGCAGTTTCTCAGACAGCTTCTCTCCAGTTTTTAACGGAGGATATTTCCTTTTCACCATAGCACTCTTTGGGCTTCCAAATATCACTTTGCAAATTCCACAAGAACAGTCTTAGTGAAAGGCTTCTTGAGGGGAAAGCTGTAACTCTGGTGGATGAATTAACAGAACACAGAGCAGTTTCTTAGAATTCTTCTATTCTGTTTTTATCTTAGGATATTTCCTTTTTCACCATAGCTCTCTATGCGCTTCCAAATATCACATTGCAAATTCCACAAGAACAATATTAGCGAAAGGCTTCTTGAGGGGAAAGCTGTAAGTCTGTCAGATGAATTAACAGAACACAAAGCAGTTTCCCAGAAAGATTCTTTCCAGTTTTTATCTTAGGATATTTGCTTTTTACCCTAGCCCTCTATGGGCTTCCAAATATCACTTTGCAAATACCACAAGAACAGTCTTAGCAAATGCCTTCTTGAGGGGAAATCTGTAACTCTGTGAGATGAATTAACAGAACACAAAGCAGTTTTTCAGAAAGCTTCTTTCCAGTTTTTAACTGAAGATATTTCCTTTTTCACCATAGACACCTATGGGCTTCCAAATATCACTTTGCAAATTCCACAAGAACAGTCTTAGCCAAAGACTTCTTGAGGGGAAAGGAGTAACTCTGTGAGATGAATTAACAGAACACAAAGCAGTTTCTCAGAAAGCTTCTTTCCAGTTTTTAACTCAAGATATTTCCTTTTTCACCATAGCCCTCTATGGGCTTCCAAATATCAATTTGCAAATTCCACAAGAACAGTCTTAGCGAAAGACTTCTTGAAGGAAAAGCTGTATCTCTGTGAGATGAATTAACAGAACACAATGCAGTTTCTCAGAAAACTTCTTTCCAGTTTTAAATGGAAGATATTCCCTTTTTCACCGTAGCCCTCAATGGGTTTCCAAATATCACCTTGCAAATTCCACAAGAACAGTCTTAACGAATGGCTTCTTGAGGGGAAAGCTTTAATCATGTGAGTTGAATTAACAGAACACAAAGCAGTTTCTCAGAAAGCTTCTTTTCAGTTTCTTACCGAAGATATTTCCTTTTTCACCATAGCCCTCTACGGGCTTCCAAATATCACTTTGCAAATTCCACAAGAACAGTCTTAGCGAAAGGTTTCTGGAGGGGAAAGCTGTAACTCTTTGAGATGAATTAACAGAACACAAAGCAGTTTGTCAGAAAGCTTCTTTTCAGTTTGTATCTTAGGATATTTACTTTTTCACTATAGCCCTCTCTGGGCTTCCAAATATCACTTTGCAAATTACACAAGAACAGTCTTAGCAAAAGTCTTCTTGAGGGGAAAGCTGTTACTCTGTGAAATGAATTAACAGAACACAAAGCACTTTCTCAGAAAGCTTCTTTCCAGTTTTTCTCTTAGGATATTTGCTTTTTCACCCTAGCCCTCTTTGGGCTTCCAAATATCACTTTGCAAATTCCACAAGAACTGTCTTAGCAAATGGCGTCTTGAGGGATAAGCTGGACTCTGTGAGATGATTTAACAGAACACAAAGCAGTTTCTCAGAAAGCTGCTTTCAAGTTTTTAACGGAAGATATTTCATTATCACCATAGCCCTCTATGGGCTTACTAATATCACTTTGAAAATTCCACTTGAAAAGTCTTAGCAAAATGCTTATTGAGAGGAAAGCTGTAACTCTGTGAGTTGAGTTAACAGAACATAAACCAGTTTCTCAGAAAGCTTCTTTCTAGTTTTTAACGGAAGATATTACCTTTTTCAGCATAACCCTCGATGGGCTTCCAAATATCACATTGCAAATTCCACAAGAACAGTCTTAGCGAAACGCTTCTAGGGGAAAAGCTGTAACTCTGAGATGATTTAACAGAACAAAAAGCAGTCTCTCAGAAAGCTTCTTTCAAGTTTTTAACTGAGGATATTTCCTTTTTTCACCACAGACCTCTATGGGCTGCCAAATATCACTTTGTAAATTCCACAAGAACACTCTTAGCGAAAGTCTTCTTTAGGGGAAAGCTCTAACTCTGTGAGATGAATTAACAGAACACAAAGCAGTTTGTCAGAAAGCTTCTTTTCGCTTTTTATGTTAGGATATTTCCTTTTTCACCATAGCTCTATGGGCTTCCAAATATCACTTTGCAAAATCACCAAGAACAGTCTTAGCGAAAGGCTGCTTGTGGGGAAAGATATAACTCTGTGAGATGAATTAACAGGACACAAAGCACTTTCTAAGAAAGCTTCTTTCCAGGATTTAACGGAAGATATTTCCTTTTTCACCATAGACCTCTATGGGCTTCAAAATATCATCTTGTAAATTCCACAAGTAGAGTCTTATGGAAAGGCATCTTGAGGGGAAAGCTGTAACTCTGTGAGATTAATTAATGGAACACAAAGCTGTCTCTCAGAAAGCTTCTTTCCAGTTTCTTAAGGAAGATATTTTCTCTTTCACCATAGCCATCTATGGGCTTCCAAATATCACTTTGCAAATTCCACAAGAACAGTCTTAGGGAAAGGCTTCTTAAGTGGAAAGCTGTAACTCTGTGACATGAATTAACAGAACACAAGTCAGTTTCTCAGAAAGATTCTTTACAGTTTTTCATGGAAGATATTTTCTTTTTCATCATTGCCCTCTATGGGCTTCCTAATATTACTTTCCAAATTTCACAAGAACAGTCTTAGTGAACGGCTTCCTGAGGGGAAAGCTGTAACTCTGTGAGATGAACTAACAGAACACTAAGCAGTTTTTCAGAAAGTTTCTTTTCGGTTTTTATCTTAGTGTATTTCCTTTTTCACCATAGCCCCTTTGAGCTTCCAAACATCACTTTGCAGTTTCCACAAGAACAGTCTCAGTGAAAGACTTCTTGAGGGGAAAGCTGTAACTCTGTGACATGAATTAACAGAACACAAAGCAGTTTGTCAGAAAGCTTCTTTCCAGTTTTTAACTGAAGATATTTCCTTTTTCACCATAGTCCTCTATGGGCTTCCAAATATCACTCTGCAAATTCCACAAGAGCAGTCTTAGCAAAAGGATTCTTGAGGGGAAAGCGGTAATTGTGTGAGATGAATTAAGAGAATACAAAGCAGTCTCTCAGAAAGCTTCTTTCCAGTTTTTAACTGAAGATATTTCCTTTTTCACCATGGCCCTTTATGGGCTTCCAAATATCACTTTGCAAATTCCACAAGATGAGTCTTCGCGAAAGGCTTCTTTTTTATTTATTTATTTATTTATTTATTTATTTAAATTTATTTATCATTATTAAACTTCAACTTGTAGGGTACATGTGCACAACGTGCAGGTTTGCTACATATGTATACTTGTGCCATGTTGGTGTGCTGCACCCATCAACTCGTCATTTACATCAGGTATAACTCCCAATGCAATCCCTCCCCGCTCCCCCCTCCCCATGATAGGCCCCGGTGTGTGATGTTCCCCTTCCCGAGTCCAAGTGATCTCATTGTTCAGTTCCCGCCTATGAGTGAGAACATGCGGTGTTTGGTTTTCTGTTCTTGTGATAGTTTGCTGAGAATGATGGTTTCCAGCTGCATCCATGTCCCTACAAAGGACACAAACTCATCCTTTTTTATGGCTGCATAGTATTCCATGGTGTATATGTGCCACATTTTCTTAATCCAATCTGTCACTGATGGACATTTGGGTTGATTCCAAGTCTTTGCTATTGTGAATAGTGCTGCAATAAACATACGTGTGCATGTGTCTTTATAGCAGCATAATTTATAATCCTTTGGGTATATACCTAGTAATGGGATGGCTGGGTCATATGGTACATCTAGTTCTAGATCCTTGAGGAATCGCCGTACTATTTAGCGAAAGGCTTCTTGAGGGAAAAGCTGTAACTCTGTGAGATGAAGTAACAGAACACAAAGCAGTTTCTCAGAAAGCTTCTTTCCACTTTTTAATGGAAGGTATTTCCTTTTTCACCATGGCCCTCTAAGGGCTTTCAAATATCACTTTCCAAATTCCACAAGAACAGTCTTAGTGAAATATTTATTGAGGAGAGAGCTGTAACTCTATGAAATGAATAAACAGAACACAAAGCAGTTTCTCAGAAAGCTTCCTTCCAGTTTTTAACGGAAGATATTTCCTTTTCACCATATCCCTCTCTGGGCTTCCAAATATCACTTTGCAAATTCCACAAGAACAGTCACAGGGAAAGGCTTCTTGAGGGGAAAGCTGTAACTATGTTGGAAGAATTAACAGAACACAAGCAGTTTTTCAGAAAACTTCTTTCAAGTTTTTAACGGAAGATATTTCCTTTTTCACCGTAGCCTTCTATGGGCTTCCAAATATCACTTTGCAAATTCCACAAGAACAGTCTTAGCGAAAGGCTTCTTGAGGGGAAAGCTGTACTATGTGAGATGAATTAACAGAACACAAAGCAATTTCTCAGAAAGCTTCTTTCCAGTTTTTAAAGGAAGGTATTTCCTTTTTCACCGTAGCCCTCTATGAGCTACCAAATATCACTTTGCCAATTCCACATGAACAGTATTAGTGAAAGGCTTCTTGACGTGAAATCCGTAAGTCTGTGAGATGAATTAACAGAACAGAAAGCAGTTTCTCAGAAAGCTTCTTTGCAGTTTATAACACAAGATATTTCCTTTTTCACCATAGCCCTCTATGGGCTTCCAAATATCACTTTGCAAATTCCACAAGAACAGTCTTAGCGAAAGGCTTCTTGAGGGGAAAGCTGTAACTCTGTGAGATGAATTAACAGAACGCAAAGCAGTTTCTCAGAAAGCTTCTTTCCACTTTTTAATGGAAGATATTTCCTTTTTCAAAATTGCCCTCTAAGGGCTTCCAAATACCACTTTGCAATAGCACAAGAGCTGTATTAGCGAAAGGCTTCTTGATGGGAAAGCAGAAACACTGTGAGATGAACTAACACAACACAAAGCAGTTTCTCAGAAAGCTTCTTTCCTGTTTTTTAGGGAAGTTATTTCCTTTTTCACCATAGCCCTCTAAGGGTTTCCAAATATCTCTTTGCAAATTCCACAAGAACAGTCTTAGCGAAAGGCTTCTTGAGGGGAAACCTGTAACTCTGTGAGATGAATTAACAGAACACAAAGCAATTTCTCAGAAAGCTTCTCTCGGTTTTTAAAGGAAGATACTTCCTTTTAAATCATAGCCCTCTATGGGTTTCCAAATATCACTTTGCAACTTCCACAAGAACAGTCTTAGCAAAAGGTTTCTTGAGGGGAAAGCTGTAATTCTGTGAGATGAATTAACAGAACACAAAGCAGATTCTCAGAAAGCTTCTTTCCAGTTTTTAACTAAAGATATTTCCTTATTCAATAGCCTTCTATGGGCTTCCCAATATCACTTTGCCAATTCCACAAGAACAGACTTAGCGAAAGGCTTCTTGAGGTGAAATCCGTAAGTCTGTGAGATGAATTAACAGAACAGAAAGCAGTTTCTCAGAAAGCTTCTTTGCAGTTTTTCACGGAAGATATTTCCTTTTTCACCATAGCCCTCTATGGGCTTCCAAATATCACTTTGCAAATTCCACAAGAACAGTCTTAGCAAACGGCTTCTTGAGGGGAAAGCTGTAACTATGTTGGAAGAATTAACAGAACACAAGCAGTTTCTCAGAAAGCTTCGTTCAAGTTTTTAACGGAAGATATTTCCTTTTTCACCGTAGCCTTCTATGGGCTTCCAAATATCACTTTGCAAATTCCACAAGAACAGTCTTAGCGAAAGGATTCTTGAGGATCAATCTGTAACTCTGAGATGAATTAACAGTACAGAAAGCGGTTTCTCAGAAAGCTTCTTTCCACTGTTTAATGGAAGATATTTCTTTTTTCACCGTAGCCCTCTATGGGATTCTAAATATCACTTTCCAAAATCAACAAGAACAGCGTTAGCGAAAGACTTCTTGAGGGGAAAGCTGTAATTCTGTGAGATGAATTAAAAGAACACAAAGCAGTTTCTCAGACAGCTTCTCTCCAGTTTTTAACGGAGGATATTTCCTTTTCACCATAGCACTCTTTGGGCTTCCAAATATCACTTTGCAAATTCCACAAGAACAGTCTTAGTGAAAGGCTTCTTGAGGGGAAAGCTGTAACTCTGGTGGATGAATTAACAGAACACAGAGCAGTTTCTTAGAATTCTTCTATTCTGTTTTTATCTTAGGATATTTCCTTTTTCACCATAGCTCTCTATGCGCTTCCAAATATCACATTGCAAATTCCACAAGAACAATATTAGCGAAAGGCTTCTTGAGGGGAAAGCTGTAAGTCTGTCAGATGAATTAACAGAACACAAAGCAGTTTCCCAGAAAGATTCTTTCCAGTTTTTATCTTAGGATATTTGCTTTTTACCCTAGCCCTCTATGGGCTTCCAAATATCACTTTGCAAATACCACAAGAACAGTCTTAGCAAATGCCTTCTTGAGGGGAAATCTGTAACTCTGTGAGATGAATTAACAGAACACAAAGCAGTTTTTCAGAAAGCTTCTTTCCAGTTTTTAACTGAAGATATTTCCTTTTTCACCATAGACACCTATGGGCTTCCAAATATCACTTTGCAAATTCCACAAGAACAGTCTTAGCCAAAGACTTCTTGAGGGGAAAGGAGTAACTCTGTGAGATGAATTAACAGAACACAAAGCAGTTTCTCAGAAAGCTTCTTTCCAGTTTTTAACTCAAGATATTTCCTTTTTCACCATAGCCCTCTATGGGCTTCCAAATATCAATTTGCAAATTCCACAAGAACAGTCTTAGCGAAAGACTTCTTGAAGGAAAAGCTGTATCTCTGTGAGATGAATTAACAGAACACAATGCAGTTTCTCAGAAAACTTCTTTCCAGTTTTAAATGGAAGATATTCCCTTTTTCACCGTAGCCCTCAATGGGTTTCCAAATATCACCTTGCAAATTCCACAAGAACAGTCTTAACGAATGGCTTCTTGAGGGGAAAGCTTTAATCATGTGAGTTGAATTAACAGAACACAAAGCAGTTTCTCAGAAAGCTTCTTTTCAGTTTCTTACCGAAGATATTTCCTTTTTCACCATAGCCCTCTACGGGCTTCCAAATATCACTTTGCAAATTCCACAAGAACAGTCTTAGCGAAAGGTTTCTGGAGGGGAAAGCTGTAACTCTTTGAGATGAATTAACAGAACACAAAGCAGTTTGTCAGAAAGCTTCTTTTCAGTTTGTATCTTAGGATATTTACTTTTTCACTATAGCCCTCTCTGGGCTTCCAAATATCACTTTGCAAATTACACAAGAACAGTCTTAGCAAAAGTCTTCTTGAGGGGAAAGCTGTTACTCTGTGAAATGAATTAACAGAACACAAAGCACTTTCTCAGAAAGCTTCTTTCCAGTTTTTCTCTTAGGATATTTCTTTTTCACCCTAGCCCTCTTTGGGCTTCCAAATATCACTTTGCAAATTCCACAAGAACTGTCTTAGCAAATGGCGTCTTGAGGGATAAGCTGGACTCTGTGAGATGATTTAACAGAACACAAAGCAGTTTCTCAGAAAGCTGCTTTCAAGTTTTTAACGGAAGATATTTCATTATCACCATAGCCCTCTATGGGCTTACTAATATCACTTTGAAAATTCCACTTGAAAAGTCTTAGCAAAATGCTTATTGAGAGGAAAGCTGTAACTCTGTGAGTTGAGTTAACAGAACATAAACCAGTTTCTCAGAAAGCTTCTTGCTAGTTTTTAACGGAAGATATTACCTTTTTCAGCATAACCCTCGATGGGCTTCCAAATATCACATTGCAAATTCCACAAGAACAGTCTTAGCGAAACGCTTCTAGGGGAAAAGCTGTAACTCTGAGATGATTTAACAGAACAAAAAGCAGTCTCTCAGAAAGCTTCTTTCAAGTTTTTAACTGAGGATATTTCCTTTTTTCACCACAGACCTCTATGGGCTGCCAAATATCACTTTGTAAATTCCACAAGAACACTCTTAGCGAAAGTCTTCTTTAGGGGAAAGCTCTAACTCTGTGAGATGAATTAACAGAACACAAAGCAGTTTGTCAGAAAGCTTCTTTTCGCTTTTTATGTTAGGATATTTCCTTTTTCACCATAGCTCTATGGGCTTCCAAATATCACTTTGCAAAATCACCAAGAACAGTCTTAGCGAAAGGCTGCTTGTGGGGAAAGATATAACTCTGTGAGATGAATTAACAGGACACAAAGCACTTTCTAAGAAAGCTTCTTTCCAGGATTTAACGGAAGATATTTCCTTTTTCACCATAGACCTCTATGGGCTTCAAAATATCATCTTGTAAATTCCACAAGTAGAGTCTTATGGAAAGGCATCTTGAGGGGAAAGCTGTAACTCTGTGAGATTAATTAATGGAACACAAAGCTGTCTCTCAGAAAGCTTCTTTCCAGTTTCTTAAGGAAGATATTTTCTCTTTCACCATAGCCATCTATGGGCTTCCAAATATCACTTTGCAAATTCCACAAGAACAGTCTTAGGGAAAGGCTTCTTAAGTGGAAAGCTGTAACTCTGTGACATGAATTAACAGAACATAAGTCAGTTTCTCAGAAAGATTCTTTACAGTTTTTCATGGAAGATATTTTCTTTTTCATCATTGCCCTCTATGGGCTTCCTAATATTACTTTCCAAATTTCACAAGAACAGTCTTAGTGAACGGCTTCCTGAGGGGAAAGCTGTAACTCTGTGAGATGAACTAACAGAACACTAAGCAGTTTTTCAGAAAGTTTCTTTTCGGTTTTTATCTTAGTGTATTTCCTTTTTCACCATAGCCCCTTTGAGCTTCCAAACATCACTTTGCAGTTTCCACAAGAACAGTCTCAGTGAAAGACTTCTTGAGGGGAAAGCTGTAACTCTGTGACATGAATTAACAGAACACAAAGCAGTTTGTCAGAAAGCTTCTTTCCAGTTTTTAACTGAAGATATTTCCTTTTTCACCATAGTCCTCTATGGGCTTCCAAATATCACTCTGCAAATTCCACAAGAGCAGTCTTAGCAAAAGGATTCTTGAGGGGAAAGCGGTAATTGTGTGAGATGAATTAAGAGAATACAAAGCAGTCTCTCAGAAAGCTTCTTTCCAGTTTTTAACTGAAGATATTTCCTTTTTCACCATGGCCCTTTATGGGCTTCCAAATATCACTTTGCAAATTCCACAAGATGAGTCTTCGCGAAAGGCTTCTTTTTTATTTATTTATTTATTTATTTATTTATTTAAATTTATTTATCATTATTAAACTTCAACTTGTAGGGTACATGTGCACAACGTGCAGGTTTGCTACATATGTATACTTGTGCCATGTTGGTGTGCTGCACCCATCAACTCGTCATTTACATCAGGTATAACTCCCAATGCAATCCCTCCCCGCTCCCCCCTCCCCATGATAGGCCCCGGTGTGTGATGTTCCCCTTCCCGAGTCCAAGTGATCTCATTGTTCAGTTCCCGCCTATGAGTGAGAACATGCGGTGTTTGGTTTTCTGTTCTTGTGATAGTTTGCTGAGAATGATGGTTTCCAGCTGCATCCATGTCCCTACAAAGGACACAAACTCATCCTTTTTTATGGCTGCATAGTATTCCATGGTGTATATGTGCCACATTTTCTTAATCCAATCTGTCACTGATGGACATTTGGGTTGATTCCAAGTCTTTGCTATTGTGAATAGTGCTGCAATAAACATACGTGTGCATGTGTCTTTATAGCAGCATAATTTATAATCCTTTGGGTATATACCTAGTAATGGGATGGCTGGGTCATATGGTACATCTAGTTCTAGATCCTTGAGGAATCGCCGTACTATTTAGCGAAAGGCTTCTTGAGGGAAAAGCTGTAACTCTGTGAGATGAAGTAACAGAACACAAAGCAGTTTCTCAGAAAGCTTCTTTCCACTTTTTAATGGAAGGTATTTCCTTTTTCACCATGGCCCTCTAAGGGCTTTCAAATATCACTTTCCAAATTCCACAAGAACAGTCTTAGTGAAATATTTATTGAGGAGAGAGCTGTAACTCTATGAAATGAATAAACAGAACACAAAGCAGTTTCTCAGAAAGCTTCCTTCCAGTTTTTAACGGAAGATATTTCCTTTTCACCATATCCCTCTCTGGGCTTCCAAATATCACTTTGCAAATTCCACAAGAACAGTCACAGGGAAAGGCTTCTTGAGGGGAAAGCTGTAACTATGTTGGAAGAATTAACAGAACACAAGCAGTTTTTCAGAAAACTTCTTTCAAGTTTTTAACGGAAGATATTTCCTTTTTCACCGTAGCCTTCTATGGGCTTCCAAATATCACTTTGCAAATTCCACAAGAACAGTCTTAGCGAAAGGCTTCTTGAGGGGAAAGCTGTACTATGTGAGATGAATTAACAGAACACAAAGCAATTTCTCAGAAAGCTTCTTTCCAGTTTTTAAAGGAAGGTATTTCCTTTTTCACCGTAGCCCTCTATGAGCTACCAAATATCACTTTGCCAATTCCACATGAACAGTATTAGTGAAAGGCTTCTTGACGTGAAATCCGTAAGTCTGTGAGATGAATTAACAGAACAGAAAGCAGTTTCTCAGAAAGCTTCTTTGCAGTTTATAACACAAGATATTTCCTTTTTCACCATAGCCCTCTATGGGCTTCCAAATATCACTTTGCAAATTCCACAAGAACAGTCTTAGCGAAAGGCTTCTTGAGGGGAAAGCTGTAACTCTGTGAGATGAATTAACAGAACGCAAAGCAGTTTCTCAGAAAGCTTCTTTCCACTTTTTAATGGAAGATATTTCCTTTTTCAAAATTGCCCTCTAAGGGCTTCCAAATACCACTTTGCAATAGCACAAGAGCTGTATTAGCGAAAGGCTTCTTGATGGGAAAGCAGAAACACTGTGAGATGAACTAACACAACACAAAGCAGTTTCTCAGAAAGCTTCTTTCCTGTTTTTTAGGGAAGTTATTTCCTTTTTCACCATAGCCCTCTAAGGGTTTCCAAATATCTCTTTGCAAATTCCACAAGAACAGTCTTAGCGAAAGGCTTCTTGAGGGGAAACCTGTAACTCTGTGAGATGAATTAACAGAACACAAAGCAATTTCTCAGAAAGCTTCTCTCGGTTTTTAAAGGAAGATACTTCCTTTTAAATCATAGCCCTCTATGGGTTTCCAAATATCACTTTGCAACTTCCACAAGAACAGTCTTAGCAAAAGGTTTCTTGAGGGGAAAGCTGTAATTCTGTGAGATGAATTAACAGAACACAAAGCAGATTCTCAGAAAGCTTCTTTCCAGTTTTTAACTAAAGATATTTCCTTATTCAATAGCCTTCTATGGGCTTCCCAATATCACTTTGCCAATTCCACAAGAACAGACTTAGCGAAAGGCTTCTTGAGGTGAAATCCGTAAGTCTGTGAGATGAATTAACAGAACAGAAAGCAGTTTCTCAGAAAGCTTCTTTGCAGTTTTTCACGGAAGATATTTCCTTTTTCACCATAGCCCTCTATGGGCTTCCAAATATCACTTTGCAAATTCCACAAGAACAGTCTTAGCAAACGGCTTCTTGAGGGAAAAGCTGTAACTATGTTGGAAGAATTAACAGAACACAAGCAGTTTCTCAGAAAGCTTCGTTCAAGTTTTTAACGGAAGATATTTCCTTTTTCACCGTAGCCTTCTATGGGCTTCCAAATATCACTTTGCAAATTCCACAAGAACAGTCTTAGCGAAAGGATTCTTGAGGATCAATCTGTAACTCTGAGATGAATTAACAGTACAGAAAGCGGTTTCTCAGAAAGCTTCTTTCCACTGTTTAATGGAAGATATTTCTTTTTTCACCGTAGCCCTCTATGGGATTCTAAATATCACTTTCCAAAATCAACAAGAACAGCGTTAGCGAAAGACTTCTTGAGGGGAAAGCTGTAATTCTGTGAGATGAATTAAAAGAACACAAAGCAGTTTCTCAGACAGCTTCTCTCCAGTTTTTAACGGAGGATATTTCCTTTTCACCATAGCACTCTTTGGGCTTCCAAATATCACTTTGCAAATTCCACAAGAACAGTCTTAGTGAAAGGCTTCTTGAGGGGAAAGCTGTAACTCTGGTGGATGAATTAACAGAACACAGAGCAGTTTCTTAGAATTCTTCTATTCTGTTTTTATCTTAGGATATTTCCTTTTTCACCATAGCTCTCTATGCGCTTCCAAATATCACATTGCAAATTCCACAAGAACAATATTAGCGAAAGGCTTCTTGAGGGGAAAGCTGTAAGTCTGTCAGATGAATTAACAGAACACAAAGCAGTTTCCCAGAAAGATTCTTTCCAGTTTTTATCTTAGGATATTTGCTTTTTACCCTAGCCCTCTATGGGCTTCCAAATATCACTTTGCA
Source organism: Chlorocebus sabaeus (assembly GCF_047675955.1). Classification (NCBI taxonomy): domain Eukaryota; kingdom Metazoa; phylum Chordata; class Mammalia; order Primates; family Cercopithecidae; genus Chlorocebus; species Chlorocebus sabaeus. The sequence goes on from NW_027327856.1 coordinate 21,431, forward strand.
AATACCACAAGAACAGTCTTAGCAAATGCCTTCTTGAGGGGAAATCTGTAACTCTGTGAGATGAATTAACAGAACACAAAGCAGTTTTTCAGAAAGCTTCTTTCCAGTTTTTAACTGAAGATATTTCCTTTTTCACCATAGACACCTATGGGCTTCCAAATATCACTTTGCAAATTCCACAAGAACAGTCTTAGCCAAAGACTTCTTGAGGGGAAAGGAGTAACTCTGTGAGATGAATTAACAGAACACAAAGCAGTTTCTCAGAAAGCTTCTTTCCAGTTTTTAACTCAAGATATTTCCTTTTTCACCATAGCCCTCTATGGGCTTCCAAATATCAATTTGCAAATTCCACAAGAACAGTCTTAGCGAAAGACTTCTTGAAGGAAAAGCTGTATCTCTGTGAGATGAATTAACAGAACACAATGCAGTTTCTCAGAAAACTTCTTTCCAGTTTTAAATGGAAGATATTCCCTTTTTCACCGTAGCCCTCAATGGGTTTCCAAATATCACCTTGCAAATTCCACAAGAACAGTCTTAACGAATGGCTTCTTGAGGGGAAAGCTTTAATCATGTGAGTTGAATTAACAGAACACAAAGCAGTTTCTCAGAAAGCTTCTTTTCAGTTTCTTACCGAAGATATTTCCTTTTTCACCATAGCCCTCTACGGGCTTCCAAATATCACTTTGCAAATTCCACAAGAACAGTCTTAGCGAAAGGTTTCTGGAGGGGAAAGCTGTAACTCTTTGAGATGAATTAACAGAACACAAAGCAGTTTGTCAGAAAGCTTCTTTTCAGTTTGTATCTTAGGATATTTACTTTTTCACTATAGCCCTCTCTGGGCTTCCAAATATCACTTTGCAAATTACACAAGAACAGTCTTAGCAAAAGTCTTCTTGAGGGGAAAGCTGTTACTCTGTGAAATGAATTAACAGAACACAAAGCACTTTCTCAGAAAGCTTCTTTCCAGTTTTTCTCTTAGGATATTTGCTTTTTCACCCTAGCCCTCTATGGGCTTCCAAATATCACTTTGCAAATTCCACAAGAACTGTCTTAGCAAATGGCGTCTTGAGGGATAAGCTGGACTCTGTGAGATGATTTAACAGAACACAAAGCAGTTTCTCAGAAAGCTGCTTTCAAGTTTTTAACGGAAGATATTTCATTATCACCATAGCCCTCTATGGGCTTACTAAAATCACTTTGAAAATTCCACTTGAAAAGTCTTAGCAAAATGCTTATTGAGAGGAAAGCTGTAACTCTGTGAGTTGAGTTAACAGAACATAAACCAGTTTCTCAGAAAGCTTCTTTCTAGTTTTTAACGGAAGATATTACCTTTTTCAGCATAACCCTCGATGGGCTTCCAAATATCACATTGCAAATTCCACAAGAACAGTCTTAGCGAAACGCTTCTAGGGGAAAAGCTGTAACTCTGAGATGATTTAACAGAACAAAAAGCAGTCTCTCAGAAAGCTTCTTTCAAGTTTTTAACTGAGGATATTTCCTTTTTTCACCACAGACCTCTATGGGCTGCCAAATATCACTTTGTAAATTCCACAAGAACACTCTTAGCGAAAGTCTTCTTTAGGGGAAAGCTCTAACTCTGTGAGATGAATTAACAGAACACAAAGCAGTTTGTCAGAAAGCTTCTTTTCGCTTTTTATGTTAGGATATTTCCTTTTTCACCATAGCTCTATGGGCTTCCAAATATCACTTTGCAAAATCACCAAGAACAGTCTTAGCGAAAGGCTGCTTGTGGGGAAAGATATAACTCTGTGAGATGAATTAACAGGACACAAAGCACTTTCTAAGAAAGCTTCTTTCCAGGATTTAACGGAAGATATTTCCTTTTTCACCATAGACCTCTATGGGCTTCAAAATATCATCTTGTAAATTCCACAAGTAGAGTCTTATGGAAAGGCATCTTGAGGGGAAAGCTGTAACTCTGTGAGATTAATTAATGGAACACAAAGCTGTCTCTCAGAAAGCTTCTTTCCAGTTTCTTAAGGAAGATATTTTCTCTTTCACCATAGCCATCTATGGGCTTCCAAATATCACTTTGCAAATTCCACAAGAACAGTCTTAGGGAAAGGCTTCTTAAGTGGAAAGCTGTAACTCTGTGACATGAATTAACAGAACACAAGTCAGTTTCTCAGAAAGATTCTTTACAGTTTTTCATGGAAGATATTTTCTTTTTCATCATTGCCCTCTATGGGCTTCCTAATATTACTTTCCAAATTTCACAAGAACAGTCTTAGTGAACGGCTTCCTGAGGGGAAAGCTGTAACTCTGTGAGATGAACTAACAGAACACTAAGCAGTTTTTCAGAAAGTTTCTTTTCGGTTTTTATCTTAGTGTATTTCCTTTTTCACCATAGCCCCTTTGAGCTTCCAAACATCACTTTGCAGTTTCCACAAGAACAGTCTCAGTGAAAGACTTCTTGAGGGGAAAGCTGTAACTCTGTGACATGAATTAACAGAACACAAAGCAGTTTGTCAGAAAGCTTCTTTCCAGTTTTTAACTGAAGATATTTCCTTTTTCACCATAGTCCTCTATGGGCTTCCAAATATCACTCTGCAAATTCCACAAGAGCAGTCTTAGCAAAAGGATTCTTGAGGGGAAAGCGGTAATTGTGTGAGATGAATTAAGAGAATACAAAGCAGTCTCTCAGAAAGCTTCTTTCCAGTTTTTAACTGAAGATATTTCCTTTTTCACCATGGCCCTTTATGGGCTTCCAAATATCACTTTGCAAATTCCACAAGATGAGTCTTCGCGAAAGGCTTCTTTTTTATTTATTTATTTATTTATTTATTTATTTAAATTTATTTATCATTATTAAACTTCAACTTGTAGGGTACATGTGCACAACGTGCAGGTTTGCTACATATGTATACTTGTGCCATGTTGGTGTGCTGCACCCATCAACTCGTCATTTACATCAGGTATAACTCCCAATGCAATCCCTCCCCGCTCCCCCCTCCCCATGATAGGCCCCGGTGTGTGATGTTCCCCTTCCCGAGTCCAAGTGATCTCATTGTTCAGTTCCCGCCTATGAGTGAGAACATGCGGTGTTTGGTTTTCTGTTCTTGTGATAGTTTGCTGAGAATGATGGTTTCCAGCTGCATCCATGTCCCTACAAAGGACACAAACTCATCCTTTTTTATGGCTGCATAGTATTCCATGGTGTATATGTGCCACATTTTCTTAATCCAATCTGTCACTGATGGACATTTGGGTTGATTCCAAGTCTTTGCTATTGTGAATAGTGCTGCAATAAACATACGTGTGCATGTGTCTTTATAGCAGCATAATTTATAATCCTTTGGGTATATACCTAGTAATGGGATGGCTGGGTCATATGGTACATCTAGTTCTAGATCCTTGAGGAATCGCCATACTATTTTCCATAATGGTTGAACTAGTTTACAATCCCACCAACAGTGTAAAAGTGTTCCTATTTCTCCACATCCTCTCCAGCACCTGTTGTTTCCTGACATTTTAATGATCGCCATTCTAACTGGTGTGAGATGGTATCTCATTGTGCTTTTGATTTGCATTTCTCTGATGGCCAGTGATGATGAGCATTTTTTCATGTGTCTGTTGGCTGTATGAATGTCTTCTTTTGAGAAATGTCTGTTCATATCCTTTGCCCACTTTTTGATGGGGTTGTTTGTTTTTTTCTTGTAAATTTGTTTGAGTTCTTTGTAGGTTCTGGATATTAGCCCTTTGTCAGATGAGTAGATTGCAAAAATTTTCTCCCATTCTGTAGGTTGCCTGTTCACTCTGATGGTAGTTTCTTTTGCTGTGCAGAAGCTCTTTAGTTTAATGAGATCCCATTTGTCAATTTTGGCTTTTGCTGCCGTTGCTTTTGGTGTTTTAGACATGAAGTCTTTGCCCATGCCTATGTCCTGAATGGTACTACCTAGGTTTTCCTCTAGGATTTTTATGGTATTCGGTCTAACATTTAAGTCTCTAATCCATCTTGAATTAATTTTCATATAAGGAGTAAGGAAAGGATCCAGTTTCAGCTTTCTACTTATGGCTAGCCAATTTTCCCAGCACCATTTATTAAATAGGGAATCCTTTCCCCATTTCTTGTTTCTCTCAGGCTTGTCAAAGATCAGATGGCTGTAGATGTGTGGTATTATTTCTGAGGACTCTGTTCTGTTCCATTGGTCTATATCTCTGTTTTGGTACCAGTACCATGCTGTTTTGGTTACTGTAGCCTTGTAGTATAGTTTGAAGTCAGGTAGCGTGATGCCTCCAGCTTTGTTCTTTTGACTTAGGATTGTCTTGGAGATGCGGGCTCTTTTTTGGTTCCATATGAACTTTAAAGCAGTTTTTTCCAATTCTGTGAAGAAGCTCATTGGTAGCTTGATGGGGATGGCATTGAATCTATAAATTACCTTGGGCAGTATGGCCATTTTCACGATATTGATTCTTCCTATCCATGAGCATGGTATGTTCTTCCATTTGTTTGTGTCCTCTTTTATTTCACTGAGCAGTGGTTTGTAGTTCTCCTTGAAGAGGTCCTTTACATCCCTTGTAAGTTGGATTCCTAGGTATTTTATTCTCTTTGAAGCAATTGTGAATGGAAGTTCATTCCTGATTTGGCTCTCTGTTTGACTGTCACTGGTGTATAAGAATGCTTGTGATTTTTGCACATTAATTTTGTATCCTGAGACTTTGCTGAAGTTGCTGATCAGCTTAAGGAGATTTTGGGCTGAGACAATGGGGTTTTCTAAATATACAATCATGTCGTCTGCAAACAGGGACAATTTGACTTCTTCTTTTCCTAACTGAATCCCCTTGATTTCTTTCTCTTGCCTGATTGCCCAAGCCAGAACTTCCAACACTATGTTGAATAGGAGTGGTGAGAGAGGGCATCCCTGTCTTGTGCCAGTTTTCAAAGGGAATTTTTCCAGTTTTTGCCCATTCAGTATGATATTGGCTGTGGGTTTGTCATAAATAGCTCTTATGATTTTGAGGTACGTTCCATCAATACCGAATTTATTGAGCGTTTTTAGCATGAAGGGCTGTTGAATTTTGTCAAAAGCCTTTTCTGCATCGATTGAGATAATCATGTGGTTCTTGTCTTTGGTTCAGTTTATATGCTGGATTACGTTTATTGATTTGCGAATGTTGAACCAGCCTTGCATCCCAGGGATGAAGCCCACTTGATCATGGTGGATAAGCTTTTTGATGTGCTGCTGAATCCGGTTTGCCAGTATTTTATTGAGGATTTTTGCATCGATGTTCATCAGGGATATTGGTCTAAAATTCTCTTTTTTTGTTGTGTCTCTGCCAGGCTTTGGTATCAGGATGATGTTGGCCTCATAAAATGAGTTAGGGAGGATTCCCTCTTTTTCTATTGATTGGAATAGTTTCAGAAGGAATGGTACCAGCTCCTCCTTGTACCTCTGGTAGAAATCAGCTGTGAATCCATCTGGTCCTGGACTTTTTTTGGTTGGTAGGCTATTAATTATTGCCTCAATTTCAGAGCCTACTATTGGTCTATTCAGGGATTCAACTTCTTCCTGGTTTAGTCTTGGAAGAGTGTAAGTGTCCAGGAAATTATCCATTTCTTCTGGATTTTCCAGTTTATTTGCATAGAGGTGTTTATAGTATTCTCTGATGGTAGTTTGTATTTCTGTGGGGTCAGTGGTGATATCCCCTTTATCGTTTTTAATTGCGTCGATTTGATTCTTCTCTCTTTTCTTCTTTATTAGTCTTGCTAGTGGTCTGTCAATTTTGTTGATCTTTTCAAAAAACCAACTCCTGGATTCATTGATTTTTTGGAGGGTTTTTTGTGTCTCTATCTCCTTCAGTTCTGCTCTGATCTTAGTTATTTCTTGCCTTCTGCTAGCTTTCGAATGTGTTTGCTCTTGCTTCTCTAGTTCTTTTAATTGCGATGTTAGAGTGTCAATTTTAGATCTTTCCTGCTTTCTCTTGTGGGCATTTAGTGCTATAAATTTCCCTCTACACACTGCTTTAAATGTGTCCCAGAGATTCTGGTATGTTGTATCTTTGTTCTCATTGGTTTCAAAGAACATCTTTATTTCTGCCTTCATTTCGTTATGTACCCAGTAGTCATTCAGGAGCAGGTTGTTCAGTTTCCATGTAGTTGAGCGGTTTTGATTGAGTTTCTTAGTCCTGAGTTCTAATTTGATTGCACTGTGGTCTGAGAGACAGTTTGTTATAATTTCTGTTCTTGTACATTTGCTGAGGAGTGCTTTACTTCCAATTACGTGGTCAATTTTGGAGTAAGTACGATGTGGTGCTGAGAAGAATGTATATTCTGTTGATTTGGGGTGGAGAGTTCTATAGATGTCTATTAGGTCTGCTTGCTGCAGAGTTGAGGTCATTTCCTGGATATCCTTGTTAACTTTCTGTCTCGTTGATCTGTCTAATGTTGACAGTGGAGTGTTGAAGTCTCCCATTATTATTGCACGGGAGTCTAAGTCTCTTTGTAAGTCTCTAAGGACTTGCTTTATGAATCTGGGTGCTCCTGTATTGGGTGCATATATATTTAGGATAGTTAGCTCTTCCTGTTGAATTGATCCCTTTACCATTATGTAATGGCCTTCTTTGTCTCTTTTGATCTTTGATGGTTTAAAGTCTGTTTTATCAGAGACTAGTATTGCAACCCCCGCTTTTTTTTGTTCTCCATTTGCTTGGTAAATCTTCCTCCATCCCTTTATTTTGAGCCTATGTATGTCTCTGCGTGTGAGATGGGTCTCCTGAATACAGCAGACTGATGGATCTTGACTCTTTATCCAGTTTGCCAGTCTGTGTCTTTTAATTGGAGCATTTAGTCCATTTAAATTTAAGGTTAAGATTGTTATGTGTGAACTTGATCCTGCCATTATGATATTAACTGGTTATTTTGCTCAATCGTTGATGCAGTTTCTTCCTAGCCTTGATTGTCTTTACATTTTGGCATGTTTTTGCAATGGCTGGTACCGGTTGTTCCTTTCCATGTTTAGTGCTTCCTTCAGGGTCTCTTGTAAGGCAGGCCTAGTGGTGACAAAATCTCTAAGCATTTGCTTATCTGTAAAGGATTTTATTTCTCCTTCACTTATGAAACTTAGTTTGGCTGGATATAAAATTCTGGGTTTAAAATTCTTTTCTTTAAGAATGTTGAATATTGGCCCCCACTCTCTTCTGGCTTGAAGAGTTTCTGCCGAGAGATCTGCTGTTAGTCTGATGGGCTTCCCTTTGTGGGTAACCCGACCTTTCTCTCTGGCTGCCCTTAAGATTTTTTCCTTCATTTCAACTTTGGTGAATCTGGCAATTATGTGTCTTGGAGTTGCTCTTCTCGAGGAGTATCTTTGTGGCGTTCTCTGTATTTCCTGGATTTGAATGTTGGCCTGCCCTACTAGGTTGGGGAAGTTCTCCTGGATGATATCCTGAAGAGTGTTTTCCAACTTGGTTCCATTTTCCCCCTCACTTTCAGGCACCCCAATCAGACGTAGATTTGGTCTTTTTACATAATCCCATACTTCTTGCAGGCTTTGTTCATTTCTTTTTCTTCTTTTTTCTTTTGGTTTCTCTTCTCGCTTCATTTCATTCATTTGATCCTCCATCGCTGACATTCTTTCTTCCAGTTGATCGAGTCGGTTACTGAAGCTTGTGCATTTGTCACGTATTTCTCGTGCCATGGTTTTCGTCTCTTTCATTTCATTTGTGAGCATCTCTGCATTAATTACTCTAGCCATCAATTCTTCCACTTTTTTTTCAAGATTTTTAGTTTCTTTGCGCTGGGTACGTAATTCCTCCTTTAGCTCTGAGAAATTTGATGGACTGAAGCCTTCTTCTCTCATGTCGTCAAAGTCATTCTCCGTCCAGCTTTGATCTGTTGCTGGCGATGAGCTGCGCTCCTTTGCCGGGGGAGATGCGCTCTTATTTTTTGAATTTCCAGCTTTTCTGCCCTGCTTTTCCCCCATCTTTGTGGTTTTATCTGCCTCTGGTCTTTGATGATGGTGATGTACTGATGGGGTTTTGGTGTAGGTGTCCTTCCTGCTTGATAGCTTTCCTACTAACAGTCAGGATCCTCAGCTGTAGGTTGTAGCTGTAGGAGATTGCTTGAGGTCCACTCCAGACCCTGTTTGCCTGGGTATCAGCAGCAGAGGCTGCAGAAGATAGAATATTTCTGAACAGCGAGTGTACCTGTCTGATTCTTGCTTTGAAAGCTTCCTCTCAGGGGTGTACTCCACCCTGTGAGGTGTGGGGTGTCAGACTGCCCCTAGTGGGGGATGTCTCCCAGTTAGGCTACTCAGGGGTCAGGGACCCACTTGAGCAGGGAGTCTGTCCCTTCTCAGATCTCAACCTCCGTGTTGGGAGATCCACTGCTCTCTTCAAAGCTGTCAGACAGAGTCGTTTGCGTCTGCAGAGCTGCTGCGTTTGTTATTGTTTATTGTGCCCTGTCCCCAGAGGTGGAGTCTACAGAGACAGGCAGGTTTCCTTGAGCTGCTGTGAGCTCCACCCAGTTCGAGCTTCCCAGCAGCTTTGTTTACCTACTTAAGCCTCAGCAATGGCGGGCGCCCCTCCCCCAGCCTCGCTGCTGCCTTGCCGGTAGATCACAGACTGCTGTGCTAGCAATGAGGGAGGCTCCGTGGGTGTGGGACCCTCCCGGCCAGGTGTGCCCTGGCTAGGAAAAGGGATTCCCTTCCCCCTTGCGCTTTCCAGGTGAGGCAATGCCTCGCCCTGCTTCAGATCTCGCTGGTCAGGCTGCAGCAGCTGACCAGCACCAATCGTCTGGCACTCCCCAGTGAGATGAACCCAGTACCTCAGTTGAAAATGCAGAAATCACCGGTCTTCTGTGTCGCTCGCGCTGGGAGTTGGAGACTGGAGCTGTTCCTATTTGGCCATCTTGCTCCGCCCCTCCTCAGTTGAAAATGCAGAAATCACCGGTCTTCTGTGTCGCTCGCGCTGGGAGTTGGAGACTGGAGCTGTTCCTATTCGGCCATCCGCGAAAGGCTTCTTGAGGGGAAAGCTGTAACTCTGTGAGATTAATTAATGGAACACAAAGCAGTCTCTCAAAAAGCTTCTTTCCACCTTTTTAGGAAGATATTTCCTTTTTCACCACAGCTCTCTATGGGCTTCCAAATATCTCTTTGCAAATTACACAAGAACAGTCTTAGGGTAAGGCTTCTTGAGTGGAAAGTTGTAACTCTGTGACATGAATTAACAGAACACAAGGTAGTTTCTCAGAAAGATTCTTTACAGTTTTTAATGGAAGATATTTTCTTTTTCACCATAGCCCTCTATGGGCTTCCAAATATTACTTTCCAAATTTCCCAAGAACAGTCTTATTGAACGGCTTCCTGAGGGGAAAGCTGTAACCCTGTGAGATGAACTAACAGAACACTAAGCAGTTTCTCAGAAAGCTTCTTTTCAGTTTTTATCTTAGGATATTACCTTTTTCACCATAGCCTTCTAAGGTCTTCCAAATATCCCTTTGCAAATTCCACAAGAACATTCTTAGGGAAAGGCTTCTTGAGGGGAAAGCTGTAACTCTGTGAAATGAAATAACAGAACACAAAGCAGTTTCTCAGAAAGCTTCTTTCCAGTTTTTAACTGAAAATGTTTCCTTTTTCACCGTAATCCTCCATGGCCTTCCAAATGTGACTTTGCAAATTCCACAAGAACCGCCATCGCGAAAGTCTTCTTGAGGGGAAAGCTGTAACTCTGTGAGATAAATTGACAGAACACAAAGCAGTTTCTCAGAAAGCTTCTTTTCAGTTTTTATCTTAGGATACCTCCTTTTTCACCATAGCCCTCTGTGGGCTTCCAAATATCACTTTGCAAATTCCACAAGAACAGTCTTAGGGAAAGGCTTCATGAGGGGAAAGCTGTAAGTCTCTGAGATGAATTAACAGAACACAGAGCAGTTTCTCAGAAATCTTCTTTCCAGATTATAACGTAAGATAGTTCCTTTTTCACCATAGCCCCCTATGGGCTTCCAAATATCACTTTGCAAATTCCACAAGAACAGTCTTAGCGAAAAGCTTCTTGAGGTGAAAGATGTAACTCTGTGAGATGAATTAACAGAACACAAAGCAGTTTCTCAGAAAGCTTCTTTCCTGTTTCTAACGGAAGTTATTTCCTTTTTCACCGTAGCCCTCTATGGGCTTCCAAATATCATTTTGCAAATTCCACAAGATCAGTCTTAGCGAAAGGCTTCTTGAGGGAAAGCTGAAACTCTGTGAGATTAACTAACAGAACACAAAGCAGTTTCTGAGAAAGATTGTTTTCGGTTTTTAACGGAAGATATTTCCTTTTTCACCATAGCCCTCTATGGGTTTCCAAATATCACTTTGCAAATTCCACAAGAACAGTCTTAGGGAAAGGCTTCATGAGGGGAAAGCTGTAAGTCTCTGAGATGAATTAACAGAACACAAAGTAGTTTCTCAGAAATCTTCTTTGCAGATTTTAACGGAAGATATCTCATTTTCACCCTAGCCCTCTATGGGCTTCCAAATATCCCTTTTCAAATTCCACAAGATCAGCGTTAGCTAAAAGTTTCTTGAGGTGAAATTTTTAACACTGTGAGATGAATTAACAGAACACAGAGCAGTTTCTCAGAAAGCTTCTTTACACTTTTTAACGGAAGATATTTTCTTTTTCACCATAGCCCTCTATGGGCTTCCAAATATCACTTTGCAAATTCCACAAGAACAGTCTTAGCGAAAAGCTTCTTGAGGTGAAAGATGTAACTCTGTGAGATGAATTAACAGAACACAAAGCAGTTTCTCAGAAAGCTTCTTTCCTGTTTCTAACGGAAGTTATTTCCTTTTTCACCGTAGCCCTCTATGGGCTTCTAAATATCACTTTGCAAATTCCAGAAGAGCAGTCTTAGCGAAAAGCTTCTTGAGGAGAAAGCTGTATCTCTGTGAGATGAATTAACAGAACACAATGCAGTTTCTTAGAAGGGTTCTTTTCAGTTTTTATCTTAGGATATTTCCTATTTCACCATAGCCCTCTATGGGCTTCCAAATATCACTTTGCAAATTCCACAAGAACAGCTTTAGCAAAAGGCTTCCTGAGGGGAAAGCTGTAACTCTCTGAGATGAATTAACAGAACACAAAGCAGTTTCTCAGAAAGCTTCTTTCCAGTTTTTAACAGAAGATATTTCCTTTTTCACCATATCCTTCTATGGCTTTCCAAATATCACTTTGAATTTCCACAAGAACAGTCTTAGCGAAAGGCTTCTTGAGGGGAAAGCTGTAACTCTCTGAGATGAATTAACAGAACACAAAGCAGTTTCTCAGAAAGCTTCTTTCCACTTTTTTTTTTTAATATTACATGCTTAATTTCTTTTTTATTTATATAATTTTGTGTAACAATCACTCATGAAATATCAGAATTCTTATTACTTAGTACATAAAGAATATTCAACAACTATTGTTGCCATAGAAAGCTAGTCAAGTACGAGCAGGGCAGGAGAGGGCTCCCCTCTTCCACACACCAAATGTGTTGGGAGACCCTCAGTTGATGGTCAAGGGGTTGTTAACTGTTTCTCTAAAGTAGTAATTGGTCATACCTGGCGTCAAGGAAAGGCAGGCTTCTAATAGAAAACACCTGAAACTGATCAGCAAATTCCCAATGAGATCTCAGGAGTGAGGAGAAGTAAGGCAAGATCCCGGAAGTATGCCAATGTATAAAACCCCAAGTCAAGAAGTCAAGCTGTGCACTTGGCTTCTCAAGTCTCCCACTTGGTCCTCTTCCAGGTTGTACTTCCCTTCTTTTCCTTTCTGTTTTAAAGCCTTTTAATAAACCTTCACTCCTGCTCTGAGAATTACCTCTGTCTCACTTTCTGCCTTATGCCCCTTAGTGGAATTCCTTCTGAGGAAGCAAGAATGGAGGGAACTGCAAACCTATACAGATTCGCCGCCAATGTCTCCAGAACTCGGATGTCTTCCACAGGTAATAACATTGCTTTAAATATTTTTCATAATTATATCATGCTAAAAAACTAAGTATAACAGTGTCAAATACAAATACAATTAAAGCTTTTTGAATTCTATTTTACTTTACAAGGTTTTTTAAATCAAGTATGATTTTTCCTGGTGCAATTAAATTATAATTCTTTTCATATTTATATTTAATCATTTTATATAGAATTATTTTATATTTCTAGTACTTATTATTCTAGTATATCTCTTTTAGGCTTACTTTATGTCTCCCTTTTATAAAAATAAGTAAAATATATATTTGATACATTACAATAACTTAGCAAAATGCTCAGGTATAATGCTATTTAAAAATTAATATACCATATTTATATAATAATGCTATAATTTTCTCATAAAATAATAAATCTTTTTAATGTTTGAAATTATAGGATGATAAGTGGTCTTTAATTTATTCCCCTTGTTTGAATTTTCAGTAGTGAATATGTTCTTTCAAAAATATTTTTATGATAAATTCCAAATGCATACAATAGTGGATTACCTCTAGGTACTCATCATTCATTTCACCAACATCAACACTTGTCCAATTCCTTTTGTCTTCACTCACTTCTCCCCTTTTCCCCCAACCGCATTCCTGCCACAACTGCTGACTCAAACCGTTCAAAGGATTGTTTGGTCAATCCTTTTGTAACAATTTAGTTATGTGCTTTTCCTAAAAAATAAGTGGTAGATTATTTTTTATTTTTTATTTTTTAAAATTATTTATTTCAATTTTGTGGGTATATAGTAGATATATGTATTTATGGGGTGCATGAGATGTTCTGATTCAGGCATGCAATGAATAATAATCACATCATGTAAAATGGGGTATCCATTCTCTCAAGCATTTATCCTTTGTGTTACAAGCAATCCAATTAGACTCTTTTAGTTATATTAAAATGCACAGTTAAATTATTACTGACTATAGTCGCCTTGTTGTGCTATCAAATACTAGATCTTATTTATTCTTTCTGTTTTTTTGTACCCATTAACCATCTCCAGCTTTGCCTCAAACCCCCACTACCCTTCCCAGCCTCTGGTAACCACGCTTCTACTCTCTATCTCCATGAGTTCAATTGTTCTGATTTTTAGATCTCACAAATAAGTGAGAACATGAAATTAGAATTATTATTAAACAGATCTCAAAATGTGACTTAGTTGCGTATCTTCTCCTCCTCTCCCTGTATCAACCTGTTTCAGCCTGGAAGCCTCTAGTGGGAAAGAGGGATGTGGTTGGTTGCTTCTTTTTTTTTTTTTATATATATATTTTAAGCTTTAGGGTACATGTGCATAACGTGCAGGTTTGTTACATATGTATACTTGTGCCCTGTTGCTGTGCTGCACCCATCAACTCGTCAGCACCCATCAACTCGTCATTTACATCAGGTATAACTCCCAATGCAATCCCTCCCCGCTCCCCCCTCCCCATGATAGGCCCCGGTGTGTGATGTTCCCCTTCCCGAGTCCAAGTGATCTCATTGTTCAGTTCCCGCCTATGAGTGAGAACATGCGGTGTTTGGTTTTCTGTTCTTGTGATAGTTTGCTGAGAATGATGGTTTCCAGCTGCATCCATGTCCCTACAAAGGACACAAACTCATCCTTTTTTATGGCTGCATAGTATTCCATGGTGTATATGTGCCACATTTTCTTAATCCAATCTGTCACTGATGGACATTTGGGTTGATTCCAAGTCTTTGCTATTGTGAATAGTGCTGCAATAAACATACGTGTGCATGTGTCTTTATAGCAGCATAATTTATAATCCTTTGGGTATATACCTAGTAATGGGATGGCTGGGTCATATGGTACATCTAGCTCTAGATCCTTGAGGAATCGCCGTACTATTTAGCGAAAGGCTTCTTGAGGGAAAAGCTGTAACTCTGTGAGATGAAGTAACAGAACACAAAGCAGTTTCTCAGAAAGCTTCTTTCCACTTTTTAATGGAAGGTATTTCCTTTTTCACCATGGCCCTCTAAGGGCTTTCAAATATCACTTTCCAAATTCCACAAGAACAGTCTTAGTGAAATATTTATTGAGGAGAGAGCTGTAACTCTATGAAATGAATAAACAGAACACAAAGCAGTTTCTCAGAAAGCTTCCTTCCAGTTTTTAACGGAAGATATTTCCTTTTCACCATATCCCTCTCTGGGCTTCCAAATATCACTTTGCAAATTCCACAAGAACAGTCACAGGGAAAGGCTTCTTGAGGGGAAAGCTGTAACTATGTTGGAAGAATTAATAGAACACAAGCAGTTTTTTAGAAAACTTCTTTCAAGTTTTTAACGGAAGATATTTCCTTTTTCACCGTAGCCTTCTATGGGCTTCCAAATATCACTTTGCAAATTCCACAAGAACAGTCTTAGCGAAAGGCTTCTTGAGGGGAAAGCTGTACTATGTGAGATGAATTAACAGAACACAAAGCAATTTCTCAGAAAGCTTCTTTCCAGTTTTTAAAGGAAGGTATTTCCTTTTTCACCATAGCCCTCTATGAGCTACCAAATATCACTTTGCCAATTCCACATGAACAGTATTAGTGAAAGGCTTCTTGACGTGAAATCCGTAAGTCTGTGAGATGAATTAACAGAACAGAAAGCAGTTTCTCAGAAAGCTTCTTTGCAGTTTATAACACAAGATATTTCCTTTTTCACCATAGCCCTCTATGGGCTTCCAAATATCACTTTGCAAATTCCACAAGAACAGTCTTAGCGAAAGGCTTCTTGAGGGGAAAGCTGTAACTCTGTGAGATGAATTAACAGAACGCAAAGCAGTTTCTCAGAAAGCTTCTTTCCACTTTTTAACGGAAGATATTTCCTTTTTCAATATTGCCCTCTAAGGGCTTCCAAATACCACTTTGCAATAGCACAAGAGCTGTATTAGCGAAAGGCTTCTTGATGGGAAAGCAGAAACACTGTGAGATGAACTAACACAACACAAAGCAGTTTCTCAGAAAGCTTCTTTCCTGTTTTTTAGGGAAGTTATTTCCTTTTTCACCATAGCCCTCTAAGGGTTTCCAAATATCTCTTTGCAAATTACACAAGAACAGTCTTAGCGAAAGGCTTCTTGAGGGGAAACCTGTAACTCTGTGAGATGAATTAACAGAACACAAAGCAATTTCTCAGAAAGCTTCTCTCGGTTTTTAAAGGAAGATACTTCCTTTTTAATCATAGCCCTCTATGGGTTTCCAAATATCACTTTGCAACTTCCACAAGAACAGTCTTAGCAAAAGGTTTCTTGAGGGGAAAGCTGTAATTCTGTGAGATGAATTAACAGAACACAAAGCAGATTCTCAGAAAGCTTCTTTCCAGTTTTTAACTAAAGATATTTCCTTATTCAATAGCCTTCTATGGGCTTCCCAATATCACTTTGCCAATTCCACAAGAACAGACTTAGCGAAAGGCTTCTTGAGGTGAAATCCGTAAGTCTGTGAGATGAATTAACAGAACAGAAAGCAGTTTCTCAGAAAGCTTCTTTGCAGTTTTTCACGGAAGATATTTCCTTTTTCACCATAGCCCTCTATGGGCTTCCAAATATCACTTTGCAAATTCCACAAGAACAGTCTTAGCAAACGGCTTCTTGAGGGGAAAGCTGTAACTATGTTGGAAGAATTAACAGAACACAAGCAGTTTCTCAGAAAGCTTCGTTCAAGTTTTTAACGGAAGATATTTCCTTTTTCACCGTAGCCTTCTATGGGCTTCCAAATATCACTTTGCAAATTCCACAAGAACAGTCTTAGCGAAAGGATTCTTGAGGATCAATCTGTAACTCTGAGATGAATTAACAGTACAGAAAGCGGTTTCTCAGAAAGCTTCTTTCCACTGTTTAATGGAAGATATTTCTTTTTTCACCGTAGCCCTCTATGGGATTCTAAATATCACTTTCCAAAATCAACAAGAACAGCGTTAGCAAAAGACTTCTTGAGGGGAAAGCTGTAATTCTGTGAGATGAATTAAAAGAACACAAAGCAGTTTCTCAGACAGCTTCTCTCCAGTTTTTAACGGAGGATATTTCCTTTTCACCATAGCACTCTTTGGGCTTCCAAATATCACTTTGCAAATTCCACAAGAACAGTCTTAGTGAAAGGCTTCTTGAGGGGAAAGCTGTAACTCTGGTGGATGAATTAACAGAACACAGAGCAGTTTCTTAGAATTCTTCTATTCTGTTTTTATCTTAGGATATTTCCTTTTTCACCATAGCTCTCTATGCGCTTCCAAATATCACATTGCAAATTCCACAAGAACAATATTAGCGAAAGGCTTCTTGAGGGGAAAGCTGTAAGTCTGTCAGATGAATTAACAGAACACAAAGCAGTTTCCCAGAAAGATTCTTTCCAGTTTTTATCTTAGGATATTTGCTTTTTACCCTAGCCCTCTATGGGCTTCCAAATATCACTTTGCAAATACCACAAGAACAGTCTTAGCAAATGCCTTCTTGAGGGGAAATCTGTAACTCTGTGAGATGAATTAACAGAACACAAAGCAGTTTTTCAGAAAGCTTCTTTCCAGTTTTTAACTGAAGATATTTCCTTTTTCACCATAGACACCTATGGGCTTCCAAATATCACTTTGCAAATTCCACAAGAACAGTCTTAGCCAAAGACTTCTTGAGGGGAAAGGAGTAACTCTGTGAGATGAATTAACAGAACACAAAGCAGTTTCTCAGAAAGCTTCTTTCCAGTTTTTAACTCAAGATATTTCCTTTTTCACCATAGCCCTCTATGGGCTTCCAAATATCACTTTGCAAATTCCACAAGAACAGTCTTAGCAAACGGCTTCTTGAGGGGAAAGCTGTAACTATGTTGGAAGAATTAACAGAACACAAGCAGTTTCTCAGAAAGCTTCGTTCAAGTTCTTAACGGAAGATATTTCCTTTTTCACCGTAGCCTTCTATGGGCTTCCAAATATCACTTTGCAAATTCCACAAGAACAGTCTTAGCGAAAGGATTCTTGAGGATCAATCTGTAACTCTGAGATGAATTAACAGTACAGAAAGCGGTTTCTCAGAAAGCTTCTTTCCACTGTTTAATGGAAGATATTTCTTTTTTCACCGTAGCCCTCTATGGGATTCTAAATATCACTTTCCAAAATCAACAAGAACAGCGTTAGCGAAAGACTTCTTGAGGGGAAAGCTGTAATTCTGTGAGATGAATTAACAGAACACAAAGCAGTTTCTCAGACAGCTTCTCTCCAGTTTTTAACGGAGGATATTTCCTTTTCACCATAGCACTCTTTGGGCTTCCAAATATCACTTTGCAAATTCCACAAGAACAGTCTTAGCGAAAGGCTTCTTGAGGGGAAAGCTGTACTATGTGAGATGAATTAACAGAACACAAACAATTTCTCAGAAAGCTTCTTTCCAGTTTTTAAAGGAAGGTATTTCCTTTTTCACCATAGCCCTCTAGGAGCTACCAAATATCACTTTGCCAATTCCACATGAACAGTCTTAGTGAAAGGCTTCTTGAGGTGAAATCCGTAAGTCTGTGAGATGAATTAACAGAACAGAAAGCAGTTTCTCAGAAAGCTTCTTTGTAGTTTATAACACAAGATATTTCCTTTTTCACCATAGCCCTCTATGGGCTTCCAAATATCACTTTGCAAATTCCACAAGAACAGTCTTAGCGAAAGGCTTCTTGAGGGGAAAGCGGTAACTCTGTGAGATGAGTTAACAGAACGCAAACCAGTTTCTCAGAAAGCTTCTTTCCACTTTTTAACGGAAGATATTTCCTTTTTCAAAATTGCCCTCTAAGGGCTTCCAAATACCACTTTGCAAATAGCACAAGAACAGTCTTAGCGAAAGGCTTCTGGAGGGGAAAGCTGTAACTCTGTGAGATGAATTAACAGAGCACAAAGCAGTTTCTCAGAAAGCTTCTTTCCACTTTTTAACGGAAGATATTTCCTTTTTCACCATAGCCCTCTATGGGCTTCCAAATATCACTTTGCAAATTCCACAAGAACAGTCTTAGCGAAAGGCTTCTTGAGGGGAAACGTGTAACTCTGTGAGATGAATTAACAGAACACAAAGCAATTTCTCAGAAAGCTTCTCTCGGTTTTCAAAGGAAGATACTTCCTTTTTAATCATAGCCCTCTATGGGTTTCCAAATATCACTTTGCAAATTCCACAAGAACAGTCTTAGCAAAAGGTTTCTTGAGGGGAAAGCTGTAATTCTGTGAGATGAATTAACAGAACACAAAGCAGATTCTCAGAAAGCTTCTTTCCAGTTTTTAACTAAAGATATTTCCTTATTCAATAGCCTTCTATGGGCTTCCAAATATCACCTTGCCAATTCCACAAGAACAGACTTAGCGAAAGGCTTCTTGAGGTGAAATCCGTAAGTCTGTGAGATGAATTAACAGAACAGAAAGCAGTTTCTCAGAAAGCTTCTTTGCAGTTTTTCACGGAAGATATTTCCTTTTTCACCATAGCCCTCTATGGGCTTCCAAATATCACTTTGCAAATTCCACAAGAACAGTCTTAGCAAACGGCTTCTTGAGGGGAAAGCTGTAACTATGTTGGAAGAATTAACAGAACACAAGCAGTTTCTCAGAAAGCTTCGTTCAAGTTTTTAACGGAAGATATTTCCTTTTTCACCGTAGCCTTCTATGGGCTTCCAAATATCACTTTGCAAATTCCACAAGAACAGTCTTAGCGAAAGGATTCTTGAGGATCAATCTGTAACTCTGAGATGAATTAACAGTACAGAAAGCGGTTTCTCAGAAAGCTTCTTTCCACTGTTTAATGGAAGATATTTCTTTTTTCACCGTAGCCCTCTATGGGATTCTAAATATCACTTTCCAAAATCAACAAGAACAGCGTTAGCGAAAGACTTCTTGAGGGGAAAGCTGTAATTCTGTGAGATGAATTAACAGAACACAAAGCAGTTTCTCAGACAGCTTCTCTCCAGTTTTTAACGGAGGATATTTCCTTTTCACCATAGCACTCTTTGGGCTTCCAAATATCACTTTGCAAATTCCACAAGAACAGTCTTAGCGAAAGGCTTCTTGAGGGGAAAGCTGTACTATGTGAGATGAATTAACAGAACACAAACAATTTCTCAGAAAGCTTCTTTCCAGTTTTTAAAGGAAGGTATTTCCTTTTTCACCATAGCCCTCTAGGAGCTACCAAATATCACTTTGCCAATTCCACATGAACAGTCTTAGTGAAAGGCTTCTTGAGGTGAAATCCGTAAGTCTGTGAGATGAATTAACAGAACAGAAAGCAGTTTCTCAGAAAGCTTCTTTGCAGTTTATAACACAAGATATTTCCTTTTTCACCATAGCCCTCTATGGGCTTCCAAATATCACTTTGCAAATTCCACAAGAACAGTCTTAGCGAAAGGCTTCTTGAGGGGAAAGCGGTAACTCTGTGAGATGAGTTAACAGAACGCAAACCAGTTTCTCAGAAAGCTTCTTTCCACTTTTTAACGGAAGATATTTCCTTTTTCAAAATTGCCCTCTAAGGGCTTCCAAATACCACTTTGCAAATAGCACAAGAACAGTCTTAGCGAAAGGCTTCTGGAGGGGAAAGCTGTAACTCTGTGAGATGAATTAACAGAGCACAAAGCAGTTTCTCAGAAAGCTTCTTTCCACTTTTTAACGGAAGATATTTCCTTTTTCACCATAGCCCTCTATGGGCTTCCAAATATCACTTTGCAAATTCCACAAGAACAGTCTTAGCGAAAGGCTTCTTGAGGGGAAACGTGTAACTCTGTGAGATGAATTAACAGAACACAAAGCAATTTCTCAGAAAGCTTCTCTCGGTTTTCAAAGGAAGATACTTCCTTTTTAATCATAGCCCTCTATGGGTTTCCAAATATCACTTTGCAAATTCCACAAGAACAGTCTTAGCAAAAGGTTTCTTGAGGGGAAAGCTGTAATTCTGTGAGATGAATTAACAGAACACAAAGCAGATTCTCAGAAAGCTTCTTTCCAGTTTTTAACTAAAGATATTTCCTTATTCAATAGCCTTCTATGGGCTTCCAAATATCACCTTGCCAATTCCACAAGAACAGACTTAGCGAAAGGCTTCTTGAGGTGAAATCCGTAAGTCTGTGAGATGAATTAACAGAACAGAAAGCAGTTTCTCAGAAAGCTTCTTTGCAGTTTTTCACGGAAGTTATTTCCTTTTTCACCATAGCCCTCTATGGGCTTCCAAATATCACTTTGCAAATTCCACAAGAACAGTCTTAGCAAACGGCTTCTTGAGGGGAAAGCTGTAACTATTTGAGATGATATAACAGAACTCAAAGTAGTTTCTCAGAAACCTTCTTTGCAGTTTTTATCTTAGGATATTTCCTTTTTCACCATAGCCCTCTACGGGCATCCAAATATCACTTTGCAAAATCCACAAGAACAGTCTTAGTGAACGGCTTCTTGACGGGAAAGGTGTAACTCTGTGAGATGAATTAACAGAACACAAAGCAGTTTCTCAGAAATCTTGTTTCCAGTTTTTAACAAAAGATATTTCCTTTTTCACCACAGCCCCCATGGGCTTCGAAATATCACTTTTCAAATTCCACAAGAACAGTGTTAGAGAAGGCTTCTTGAGGAGAAAGGTGTAACTCTGTGAGATGAATTACCAGAACACAAAGCAGTTTCTCAGAAAGCTTCTTTTCGGTTTTTATCTTAGGATATTTCCATTTCCACCGTAGCCCTCTATGGGCTTCCAAATACCACTTTTCAAATTCCACAAGAACAGTCTTAGCGAAAGGCATCTTGAGGGGAAAGATGTTAATCTGTGAGATGAATTAACAGAACACAAAGCAGTTTCTAAAAAACATTCTTTCCAGTTTTTAACGGAAGATATTTCCTTTTTCATCATAGCCCTCTATGGGCTTCCAAATATCACCTTGAAATTTCCACAGGAACATTCGTAGTGAACGGCTTCTTGAGGGGAAAGCTATAACTCTGTGAGATGAATTAAGAGAAGATAAAGCAGTTTCTCAGAAAGCTTCTTTTCAGTTTTTATTTTAGAATATTTCCTATTTGCCATAACCCTCTAGGGGCTTCTAAAATCACTTTGCAAATTCCACAAGAACAGTCTTAGCGAAAGACTTCTTGAGGAGAAAGCTGTAACTCTGTGAGATGAATTAACAGGACACAAAGCACTTTCTCAGAAAGCTTCTATCCAGTTTATAACGGAAAATATTTCCTTATTCACCATAGCCCTCTATGGCCTTCTAAATACCACTTTTGAAATGACACAAGAACAGTCCTAGTGAAAGACTACTTGAGGGGAAAGCTGTAACACTGTGAGATGAATTAACAGAACACAAAGCAGTTTCTCCGAAAGCTTATTTTCAGTTTTTATCTCAGGTTATTTCCTTTTTCATCATAGACCTCTATGGGCTTCTAAATATCACCTTCCAAATTCCACAAGAACAGCCTTAGGGAAAGGCTTCTTAAGGGGAAAGCTGTAACTCTGTGAGATGAATTAACAGAACACAAAGTAACTTCTCAGAAAGCTTCTATCCAGTTTTTAACTGAAGATATTTCCTTTTTCCCCATAGCCCTCTATGAACTTCCAAATATCACTTTGCAAACTCCACAAGAATAGTCTTAGTGATTGACTTCTTGAGGAGAAAGGTATAACTCCATGAGATGAGTTAAGAGAACACAACGCAGTTTCTCAGAAAGTTTCTTTTCGGTTTTTATCATAGGATATTTCCTTTTTCAACATAGCCCTCTATGTTCTTCCAAATATCACTTTGCAAATTCCACAAGAACATTCTTAATGAATGGCTTCTCGAGGGGATAGCTGTAACTCTGTGAGATGAAATAACAGAACACAAAGAAGTTTCTCGGAAAGATTCTTTCCGATTTTTAATGGAAGATATTACCTTTTTCTCCAAAGCCCTCTACGGGTTTCCAAATGTCACTTTGCAAATTCCAGAAGAACAGTCTTAGGGAAAGGCTTCTTGAGGGGAAAGCTATAGCTCTGTGAGACGAATTAACAGAACACAAAGCAATTTCTCACAAAGCTTCTTTTCAGTTTTTATCTTACGATGTTTCCTTTTTCACCATAGCCCTCTCTGGGCTTCCAAATATCACTTTGCAAATCCCACAAGAACAGTCTTAGCGAAAAGCTTCTTGAGGGGAAAGCTGTAACACTGTGAGATGAATTAACGGAACAAAAAGCAGTTTCTCAGAAAGCTTCTTTCCAGTTTTTAACGGAGGATATTTCCTTTTTCACCATAGCCCTCTATGGGCTTCTAAATATCACGTTCTAAATTCCACAAGAACAGTCTTAGCGAAAGGCTTCTTGAGTGGAAAGCTATAGCTCTGTGAGATGAGTTAACAGAACACAAAACAGTTTCTCAGAAAGCTTACTTTCAGTTTTTATATTAGGCTTTTTCCTTTTTCAACGTCGACCACTGTAGGCTTCTAAATATCACTTTCCAAATTCCACAAGAACAGTCTTAGGGTAAGGCTTCTTGACGGGAAAGCAGTAACTCTGTGAGTCGAATTAACAGAACACAAGGCAGTTTCTCAGATATCTTCGTTCCAGTTTTTAACGGCAGTTATTTCCTTTTTCACCATAGCCCTATATGGGCTTCCAAATATCACTTTGCAAATTTCACAAGAACAGTCTTAGCGAAAGGCTTCTTGGGGGAATGCTGTAACTCTGTTAGATGAATTAACAGAACACAATGCAGTTTCCCAGAAAGATTCTTTCCACTTTTTAATGGAAGATATTTCCTTTTTCACCATAGCCCTCTATGGGCTTCCAAATATCACTTTGCAAATTCCACAAGAACAGTCTTAGCGAAAGTCTTCTTGAAAGGAAAGCTGTAACTCTGTGAGCTGAATTAACAGAACACAAAGCAGTTCCTCAGAAAGCTTCTTTAGTGTTTTCAACTGAAGATATTTCGTTTTTCACCATAGCCCTCTTTTGGCTTCAAAATATCACTTTGCAATTCCACAAGAATTGTCTTAGCGAAAGGCTTCTTGAGGGGAAATCTGTAACTCTGTGAGATGAATTAACAGAACACAAAGCAGTTTCTCAGAAAGCTTCTTTCCAGTTTTTAACGGAAGATATTTCCTTTTTCAGCAAAGCCCTCTATGGGCTTCCAAATATCACTTTGCAAATTCCGCAAGAACTGTCTTAGCCAAAGGCTTCTTGAGGTAAAAGCTGTAAGTCTGTGAAATGAATTGACAGAATGGAAAGCAGTTTCTCAGAAAGATTCTTTCCAGTTTTTAACTGAAGATATTTCATTTTTCACCATAGCCCTCTCTGGGCTTCCAAATATCACTTTGCAAATTCCACAAGAACAGTCTTAGCGAAAGACTTCTCAAGGGGAAAGCTGTAACTCTGTGAGATGAATTAACAGAACACAAAGTAGTTTCTCAGAAAGCTTCTCTCCAGTTTTTAACTGAAGTTATTTCCTTTTTCACTGTCGCCCTCTTCGCGCTTCCAAATATCACTTTGCAAATTCCACAAGAACAGTCTTAGCAAAAGGCTTCTTGAGGGGAAATCTGTAACTCTGTTAGATGAATTAACAGAACACAAAGCAGTTTCTCAGAAAGCTTCTTTCCAGTTTTTAACGGAGGATATTTCCGTTTTCACCATAGCCCTCTATGGGCTTCTGAATATCACGTTCTAAATTGCACAAGAACAGTCTTAGAGAAAGGATTCTTGGGAGGAAAGCTGTAACTCTGTGAGATGAATTAAGGGAACACAAAGCAGTTTTTCAGAAAGCTTATTTTCAGTTTTTATCTTAGGTTATTTCCTTTTTCACCGTAGACCTCTGTAGTCTTCTAAATATCACTTCCCAAATTCGACAAGAACAGTCTTAGGGAAAGGCTTCGTGAGGGGAAAGCTGTAACTTTGTGAGATGAATTAACAGAACACAACGCAGTGTCTCAGAAAGCTTCTTTCCCGTTTTAAACCGAAGATATTTCCTTTTCACCATAGCTCTCTATGGCCTTCGAAATGTCACTTTGCAAATTCCACAAGAACAGTCATAGCGAAAGGCTTCCTCAGGGGAAAGCTGTAACTCTGTGAGATGAATTAACAGAACACAAAGCAGTTTCTCAGAAAGCTTCTTTCCAGTTTTTATCTGAGGATATTTCGTTTTCACCATAGCCGTCTATTGGCTTCCAAATATCATTTTTCAAATTGCACAAGAATAATCTTAGCGAAAGGCTTCTTGAGGGGAAAGCTGTAACTCTGTGAAATGAATTCGCAGATCACAAAGAAGTTTCTCAGAAAGCTTCTTTCTAACTTTTAGCGGTGGATATTTACTTTGGCCCTTCAGTCTTCAAAGGGATCCGAAATAACAGTTCTCAGATTCCAGAGCAATAAGGCTGCCAAACAGCTCTACGAAATACAGCTGTAACTCAGTGAGTGGAAGTCATATATCACAAAGCAGTTTCTCAGAAAGTTTCTTTTCAGTTTTTAACTGAAGATATATCCTTTTTCACTATAGGTCACTATGAGCTTCCAAATATCACTTTGCATATTCCACAAGAACTGTCTTAGTGAAAGGCTTCTTGAGGGGAAAACTGTAACTCTGTGAGATGAATTAACAAAACACAAAGCAGTTTCTCAGAAAGGTTCTTTTCAGTTTTTATCTTAGGATATTTACGTTTTCACCATCGACTTCTATGGGCTTACAAATATCACTTTGCAAATTCCACAAGAACAGTCTTAGTGAAAGGCTTCTGGAGGGGAAAGTGGAAACTCTGTGAGGTGAATTAACAGAATACAAAGCAGTTTCTCAGAAAGTTTCTTTCCAGTTTTTAACTGAAGGTATTTCCTTTTTCACCATAGCCCTCTACGGGCTTTCAAATATCACTTTGCAAATTCCACAAGAACAGTCTTAGCGAAAGGCTTCTAGAGGGGAAAGCGGAAACTCTGTGAGGTGAATTAACAGAATACAAAGCAGTTTTTCAGAAAGTTTCTTTCCAGTTTTTAACTGAAGGTATTTCCTTTTTAACCATAGCCCTCTACGGGCTTTCAAATATAACTTTGCAAATTCCACAAGAACAGTCTTAGCGAACGGCTTCTTCAGGGGAAAGCTGAAACTCTGTCAGATGAATTAACAGAACACAAAACAGTTTGTTCGAAAGCTTCTTTCCAGTTTTGATCCGAGGACATTTCCTTTTACACCATAGCCCTCCCATGGCTTCCAAATATCACTTTGCAAATTCCACAAGAACCGTCTTAGCGAAAGACTTCTGGAGGGGAAAGCTGTAACTCTGCGAGATGAATTAACAGAAAACAAAGCAGTTTCTCAGAAAGCTTCTTTCCAGTTTTTAATTGAAGATATTTCCTTTTTCACCATATCCCTCCATGGGCTTCCAAATATCACATTGCAAATTCCACAAAACAGTCTTAGCGAAATGCTTCTTGAGGGGAAAGCTGTAACTCTGTGAGAATGAATTAACAGAACACAAAGGTGTTTCTCAGAAAGTTTCTTGCCAGTTTTTAACTGAAGATATTTCCTTTTTCACCAAAGCCCTCTATGGGCTTCCAAATATCACTATGCAAATTCCACAAGAACAGTCTTAGCGAAGGGCTTCTGGAGGAAAGTGCTGTAACTCTGTGAGATGAATTAAGAGAACGCAAAGCAGTTTCTCAGAAATCTTCTTTCCAGTTTTTAATGGAACATATTTTCTTTTTCACCATAGCCCTCTATGGGCTTGCAAATATCACTTTGCAATTTCCAGAAGAACAGTCTTTGCGGAGGGCTTCTGGAGGGGAAGTTTTTAACTCTGTGAGATGAATTAAGAGAACACAGAGCAGTTTCTCAGAAACCTTCTTTCCAGTTTTTACCGTAAGATATATCCTTTTTCACCATAGCCCTCTACGGGCTTCCAAATATCACTATGCAATTTCCACAAGAACAGTCTTAGCAAAAGACTTCTGGAGGGGCAAGCTGTAACTCTGTGAGATGAATTAACAGAACACAAAGCAGATTCTCTGAAAGCTTCTTTCCAGTTTTTAACGGAAGATATTTCCTTTTTCACCATTGCCCTCTATGGGTTTCCAACTATCACTTTGCAAATTTCACAAGAACAGTCTTAGTGAACGGCTTCTTGAGGAGAAAGCTGAATCTCTGTGAGATGAACTAACAGAACACAAAGCAGTTTCTCAAAGAGCTTCTTTTCGGTTTTTAGCGGAAGATATTTACTTTTTCACCATAGCCCTCTATGTGCTTCCAAATATCACTTTTCAAATTCCACAAGAACAGTCTTAACGAAGGGCTTCTGGAGGGGAAAGTTGTAACTCTGTGAGATAAATTAACAGAACAGAAAGCAGTTTCTCAGAAAGCTTCTTTCCAGTTTTTAACTGAAGATATTTCCTTTTTCACCATAGCCCTCTAGGGGTTCCAAATATCACTTTGCAAATTCCACAAGAATAGTCTTAAGGAAAAGATTCTGGAGGGGAAAGCTGTAACTCTGTGAGATGAATTAACAGAACACAAAACAGTTTCACAGAAACCTTCTTTCCAGTTTTTAACTGAAGATATTTCCTTTTTCACCATACCGCTCTATGGGCTTCCAAATATGACTTTGCAAATCGCACAAGAACAGTCTTAGCGAAAGGCTTGTTGAGGGGAAAGCTGTAAATCTGTGAGATGAATTAACAGAACACAAGGCAGTTTCTCAGAAAGCTCCCTTTAAGTTTTTATCTTAGGTAATTTCCTTTTTCACCACAGCCCTCGATGGGCTTCCCAACATCACTTTTCAAATCACACAAGAACAGTCTTAGCGAAAGGCTTCCTGAGGGGAAAGCTGTAACCCTGTGAGTTGAATTAACAGAACACAAAGCAGTTTCTCCGAAGGCTTCTATTCAGTTTTTATCTTAGAATATTTCCTTTTTCACCATAGCCCTGTAAGGGCTTCCAAATATAACTTTGCAAATTCCACATGAAAAGTCTTAGTGCAAAGCTTCTTGAGGGGAAGCTGTAACTCTCTGAGATGAATTAATAGAACACAAAGCAGTTTCTCAGAAAGCTTCTTTCCAGATTTTAACGGAAGATATTTCCTTTTTCACCATAGCCCTCTATGGGCTTCCAAATATGACTTTGAATATCTCACGTAAACATTCTTAGCGAAGGCTTCTTGTGGGGAAAGCTGTAACTCGGTCAGATGTATAATTAACAGAACACACGGCAGTTTCTCAGAAAGCTTCTTCTCAGTTTTTAACTGAAGATATTTCCTTTTTCATCATTGCCCTCTATGAGCTTCCAAATATCACTTTGCAAATTCCACAGTAACAGTCTTAGCGAAAGGCTTCTGGAAGGGAAAGCTGTAACTGTGTGAGATGAATTAACAGAACACAAAGCAGTTTCTGTGAAAGCTTCTTTTCAGTTTTTATCTTAGGCTATTTCCTTTTTCACCATAGCCCTCTATAGTCTTCCAAATATCACCTTGCAAATTCCACAAGAACAGTCTTAGCGAAAAACTTCTGGAGGGGAAAGCTCTAATTCGGTGAGATGTATTAAAAGAAAACACGCCAGTTTCTCATAAAGCTTCTTTCCCCTTTTTAACGGGAGATATTTCCTTTTACACCATAGCCCTCTATGGGTTACCAAATATGAATTTGCAAATTGCACAAGAAGAGTCTTAGTGAATGGCTTCTTGAGGGGAAAGCTCAAACTCTGTGAGATGAACTAACAGAACACAAAGCAGTTTCTCAGAAAGCTTCTTTTCTGTTTTTAACGGAAGATATTCCCTTTTTCAACATAGACCTCTATGGGCTTCGAAATTTCTCCTTGCAAATTCCACAAGAACAGTCTTAGACAAAGACTTCTGGAGGGGAAAGCTGCAACTCATGGGATGAATTAACAGAACACAAAGCAGTTTCTCAGAAAGCTTCTTTCCAGTTTTTAAGGGAAGACATTTCCTTTTTCACCATAGCCATCTATGGGCTTCCAAATATCACTTTGCAAATTCCACAAGAACAGTCTTAGTGAACGGCTTCTTGAGGGGAAATCTGTAAATCGGTGAGATGAATAAACAGAACACAAAGGAGTTACTCATAAAGCTTCTTTCCAGTTTTTAACTAAAGATATTTCCTTTTTCACCATAGCCCTCTATGGGCTTCCAAAATCACTTTGCAAATTCCACAAGAACAGTCTTAGCGAAAGGCTTCTGGAGAGCAAAGCTGTAATTCTGTGAGATAAATTAACAGAACACAAAGCAGTTTCTCAGAAATCTTCTTTCCAGTTTTCATCTTAGGATATTTCCTTTTTCACCATAGCCCTCTATGGACTTCCAAATATCACTATGCAAATCCCACAGGAACTGTCTTAACGAAAGGCTTCTTGTGGAGTGGCTTCTTGAGGGGAAAGCGGTAACACTGGGAGATTAACTAACAGAACACAAAGCAGTTTCTCAGAAAGTTTCTTCTCGTTTTTTATCTTAGGATATTTCCTTTTTCACCTTAGCCATCCATTGGCTTCTAATTATCACTTTGCAAATTCCACAAGAACAATCTTAGCAGAAGGTGTCATCATGGGAAAGCTCTAATTCTTTGAGATGAATTAACAGAACACACAGCAGTTTCTCAGAAAGCTTCTTTTCAGTTTATAACTGAAGATATTTCCTTTTTCACTGTAGCCCTCTAAGGGCTTCCAAATATCACTTTGCAAATACCACAACAGCAGCCTTAGCGAAAGGCTTCTTGAGGGTAAAGCTGTAACTCTGTGAGTTGAAATAACAGAAAACAAAGCAGTTTCTCAGTAAGTTTCCTTTCAGTTTTTATCTTAGGATATTTACTTTTTCACCATAGCCTTCTAAGGGCTTCAAAATGGCACTTGGCAAATTCCACAAGAACAGTCTTAGTGAACGGCTCCTTGAGCGGAACGCTGTAACTCTGTGAGATGAACTAACAGAAGAGAAAGCAGTTTCTCAGTAAGGTTCTTTTCAGTTTTTATCTTAGGATATTTCCATTTTCACCATAGCCCTCTATTGGATTCCAAATATCACTTTGCAAATTCCACAACAACAGCCTTAGCGAAAGGCTTTCTGAGGGGAAAGCTACAACTCTGTGAGACGAATTAACAGAACACAAAGCAGTTTCTCAGAAATCTTCTTTCCAGTTTTTAATGGAAGATATTTCCTTTTTCACCATAGCCATCTAGGGTTTCCAAATATCACTTTGCAAATTCCACAAAAACACTCTTAGCGAAAGTCATCTTGAGGGGAAAACTGTAACTCTGTGAGATGAATTAACAGAACAAAAAGCAGTTTCTCAGAAAGCTTCTTTCCAGTTTTTAACTGAAGGTATATCATTTTTCACCATAGCCCTCTAAGGGCTTCCAAATATCTCTTTGCAAATTCCACAAGAACAGTCTTAGAGAAAGGCTTCTTGAGGGGAAAGCTGGAAAACTGTGAGATGAATTAACAGAACACAAAGCAGCTTCTCAAAAAGCTTGTTTTCAGTTTTTATCTTAGGCTATTTCCTTTTTCACCATAGCCCTCTGTGGGCTTCTAAATATCACTTTGCAAATTCCACAAGAGCAGTCTTAGCGAAAGGCTTCTTGAGGGGAAAGCTGTTACTCTTTGAGATGAATTAACAGAACACAAAGCAGTTTCACAAAAGTTCCTTTTCAGTTTTTAACTGAAGATATTTCCTTTATCACCATAGCCCACTTTGGACTACCAAATATCACTTTGCAAATTCCACAAGAACAGTCTTAGTGAATGGCATCTTGAGGGGAAAGCTGTGACTCTGTGAGATGAATTAACACAACACAAAGCAGTTTCTCAGAAAGCCTCTTTTCCGTTTTTATCTTAGGACATTTCCTTTTTTACAATAGACCTCAAAGGGCTACCAAATATCACTTTTCAAATTCCTAAAGAACAGTCCTAGAGAAGGGCTTCTGGAGGGGAAATCTGTAACTCTGTGAGATGAACTAACAGAACACAAAATAGTTTCTCAGAAATCTTCTTTCCAGTTTTTAACGGAAGATATTTCCTTTTTCACCATAGTCCCCAAGGGCTTCCAAATATCACTTTGAAAATTCCACAAGAACAGTCTTAGCGAAAGGCTTCCTGAGGGGAAAGTTTTAACTCTGTGAGATGAATTAACGGAACACATAGCAGCTTCTCAGAAAGCTTCTCTCCAGTTTTTAACGGAAGATATTTCCTTTTTCACCGTAGCCCTTTATGGGCTTCTAAATATCACTTTGAAAATTCCACAAGAACAGCCTTAGCGAAAGGCTTTTTGAGGGGAAAGCTGTAATTCTGTGAGAAGAATTAGCAGAACACAAAGCAGTTTCTCAGAAAGCTTCTTTCCAGTTTTTAACTGAAGATATTTCCTTTTTCACCATAGCCCTGTATGGGCTTCCAAATATCACTTTGCAAATTACATAAGAACAGTCTTAGCGAAAGGCTTCTGGAGGTGAAGCTGTAACCCTGTGAGATGAATTAACAGAACACCAAGCAGTTTCTGAGAAAGCTTCTTTTCAGTTTTTATCTTAGAATATTTCCTTTTTCACCATAGCCCTCTATGGGCTTCCAAATATCACTTTGCAAATCCCACAAGAACAGTCTTAGCGAAAGGCTTCTTGAGGGTAAAGCTCTAACTCGGTGAGATGTATTAACATAACACACGGCAGATTCTCAAAAAACTTTTTTCTAGTTTTTAACGGAAGATATTTCCTTTTTCACCATAGCCCTCTATGGGCTTCCAAATATCATTTTGAAAATTTCACAACAACAGCCTTAGCAAAAGGCTTCTTGAGGGGAAAGCTGTAACTCTGAGAGTTGAATTGACAGAACACAAAGCAGTTTCTCAGAAAGCTTATTTTCAGATTCTATCTTAGGATAATTCCTTTTTCAAAATAGCCTTCTATGGGCTTCCAAATATCACTTTGCAAATTCCACAAGAACAGTCTTAGCGAAAGGCTTCTGGAGGAGAAGCTGTAACTCTGTGAGATGAATTAACAGAACAAATAGCAATTTCTCAGAAGTCTTCTTTCCAGTTTTTAACGGAAGAAATTTCCTTTTTCACAATAGACCTCTATGGACTTCCAAATATCACTTTGCAAATCCCACAACAACAGTCTTAGCGAAAGTCTTCTTGAGGGGAAAGCTGTAACTCGGTGAGGTGCATTAAGAGAACACATGGCAGTTTCTCAGAAAGCTTATTTCCAGTTTTTAAGGGAATATATTTCCTTTTTCACCATAGCTCTCTAAGGGATTACAAATATCAGTTTGCAAATTTCACAAGAACAGTCTTAGTGAAGGGCTTCTTGAGGGGAAAGCTGTAACACAGTGAGATGAACTAACACAACACAAAGCAGTTTCTCTGACAGCTTCTTTTCGGTTTTTATCTTAGGGTATTTCCATTTTCAAAATAGCCCTCTATGGGCTTCCAAGTATCACATTGCAAATTCCACAAGAACATTTTTATAGAAAGGCTTCTTGAGGGTAGAGCTGTAACTCGGTGAGATGTATTAACAGAACACACGGCAGTTTCTTAGAAAGCTTCTTTCCAGTTCTTAATGGAAGTTATTACCCTTTTCACCATAGCCCTCCATGGGCTTCCAAATATCACTTTGCAAATTCCACTAGAACAGTCTTAGCGAAAGGCTTCTGGAGGGGAAATCTGTAACTCTGTGAGATGAATTAACAGAATAAAAAGCAGTTTCTCACAAATCTTCTTTCCAGTTTTTAACGGAAGATGTTTCATTTTTCACCATAGTCCTCTATGGGCTTCCAAATATCACTTTGAAAATTCCACAAGAACAGTCTTAGCGAAAGGTTTCTTGAGGGGGAAGCTGTAACTCTGTGAGATGAATTAACAGAACACAAAGCAGTCTCTCAGAAAGCTTCTTTCCAGTATTTAACTGAAGATAATTCCTTTTTCACTATAGCCCTCTATGGGCTTCCAAATATCACTTTGGAAATCCCACAAGAACAGTCTTAGCGAAAGGCTTCTTGAGAGGAAAGCTGTAACTCGGTCATATGTACTAACAGAACACACCGCATTTTCTCAGAATGGTTCTTTCCAGTTTTTAACGGAAGATATTTCCTTTTTCACCATAGTCCACTATAGGTATCCAAATATCACTTTCCAAATTTCACAAAACTGTCTTAGTGAACGTCTTCTTGAGAGGAAATCTGTAGCTCTGTGCGATGAACTAACAGAACACAAAGCAGTTTTTTAGACAGCTTCTTTTCGGTTAGTATCTTAGGATATTTCCGTTTTCACAATAGCCTTCTATGGGCTTCCACATATCACTTTGGAAATTCCTCAAAAAGAGTCTTAGTGGAAGGCTTCTTGAGGGGAAAGCTGTAACTCTTTGAGATGAATTAACAGAACACAAAGCAGTTTCTCGGAAAGCTTCTTTTCATTTTTAAACTGAAGGTATTTCCTTTTTCACCATAATTCTCTCTGGGCTTCCAAATATCACTTTGCAAATTTCACAATTACAGTGTTAGCGAAAGGTGTCTGGAGGGGAAAGCTGTAACTCTTTGAGATGAATTAACAGAACACAAAGCAGTTTCTCGGAAAGCTTCTTTTCATTTTTTAACTGAAGATATTTCCTTTTTCACCATAGTTCTCTCTGGGCTTCCAAATATCACTTTGCAAATTCCACAAGAACAGTGTTAGCGAAAGGTGTCTGGAGGGGAAAGCTGTAACCCTGTGAGATGCATTAACAGAACACAAAGCAGTTTCTCAGAAATCTTCTTTCCAGTTTTTAACGGAAGATATTTCCTTTTTCACCTTAGCCCTCTATAGGTTTCCAAATATCGCTTTGCAAATTCCCCAAGAACAGTCTTAGCGAAAGGCTTCTTGAGGGGAAAGCTGTAACCTTGTGAGACGAATTAACAGAACACAAAGCAATTTCTCACAAAGCTTCTTTTCAGTTTTTATCTTACGATGTTTCCTTTTTCAACATAGCCCTCTATGGGTTTCCAAATATCACTTTGCAAATTCCACAAGAACAGTCTTAGTGAACGATTTCTTGAGGGGAAAGCTGTAACTCTGTGAGATAAACTAACACAACACAAAGCAGTTTCTCAGACAGCTTCTTTTCGGTTTTTATCTTAGGATATTTCCATTTTCACCATAGCCTTCTATGGAGTTCCAAATATCGCTTTGCAAATTCCACAAGAAAAGTCTTAGTGAACGACTTCTTGAGGGGAAAGCTGTAACTCTGTGAGATAAACTAACACAACACAAAGCAGTTTCTCAGAAAACTTCTTTCCAGTTTTTAACGGAGGATATTTCCTATTATTCCATAGCCCTCTGTGGGATTCCAAATATCACTTTGCAAATTTCACAAGAACAGTCTTTGTGAAAGACTTCTTGAAGGGAAAGCCGTAACTCCCTGAGATGAATTAACAGAACACAAAGCAGTTTCTCAGAAAGCTTCTTTTCAGTTTTTGTCTTAGGATATTTCCTTTTTCAGCATAGCCCTCTATGAGCTTCCAAAAATATTTGCAAATTCCACAAGAACAGTCTTAGCGAAAGGATTCTCGATGGGAAAGCTGTAACTCTGTGAGATGAACTAACAGAACACAAAGCGGTTTCTCAGAAACCTTCTTTTCGTTTTTTATCTTAGGATATTTCCTTTTACAGCAAAGCCCACTATGGGCTTCCAAATATCACTTTGCAAATTCCAGAAGAACAGTCTTAGAGAAAGGCTTCTTGAGGGTAAAACTGTAACTCTGTAAGATGAATTAACATAACACAAAACATTTTCTCAGAAACCTACTTTTCAGTTTTTACCTTAGGATATTTCCTTTTTCACCATAGTCCTCTATGGGATTCCAAATATCACTTTGCAAATTCCACATGAACAGTCTTAGCGAAAGGCTTCTTGAGGGGAAAGCTGTAACTCTGTGAGATGAATTAAGAGAACACAAAGCAGTTTCCTAGAAAGATTCTTTCCAGTATTTAACGCAACATATTTCCACTTTCTCCGTAGCCCTGTATGGGCTTTCAACTATCACCTTGCAAATTCCACAGGAATAGTCTTAGTGAATGGCTTCTTGAGGGGAAAGCTGTAACTCTGTGAGATGAATTGAGAGGACACAATGCATTTTCTCAGAAAGCTTCTTTTCGGTTTTTATCTTAGGATATATCCTTTTTCGCCATAACCCTCTATGGGCTTCCAATATCGCATTGCAAATTCCACAAGAACAGGCTCAGTGAACGGCTGCTGGAGGGTAAACTGTAATTCTGTGAGATGAATTAACAGAACATAAAGCAGTTTCTCAGAAAGCTTCTTTGCAGTTTTTAACGGAGGATATTTCCTTTTTCACCGTAGCCCTATATGGGCTTCCAAATATCACTTTGCAAGTTCTACAAGAACAATCTTAGCGAAAGGCTTCTGAGGGAAAAGCTGTAATTCTGTGAGATGAATTAACAGAACACAAAGCAGTTTCTCAGCAATCTTCTTTCCAGTTTTTAACGGTGGATATTTCCTTTTTAACCATAGCCCTCTAAGGGCTTCCAAATATCACTTTGCAAATTCCACAAGAACAGTCTTAGCGAGAGGGTTCTTGAGGGGAAAGCTGTAACTCGGTGAGATGTATTAACAGAACACACGGCAGTTTCTCAGAATGCTTCTTTCCAGTTTTTAACGGAAGATATTTTCATTTTCACCAGAGCCTTCTATGAGCTTCCAAATATCACTTTGCAAATTTCACAAGAACAGTCTTAGTGAACGACTTCTTGAGGGGAAAGTTGTAACTCTGTGAGATAAACTAACACAACACAAAGCAGTTTCTCAGACAATTTCTTTTCGGTTTTTATCTTAGGATATTTCCATTTTCACAATAGCCCTCTATGGGCTTCCAAATATCATTTTGCAAGTTTCACAAGAACAGTCTTAGTGAACGACTTCTTGAGGGGAAATCTCTAACTCTGTGAGATGAATTTATAGAACACAATGCAGTTTCACAGAAAGCTTCATTTCAGTTTTTATCTTAGGATGTTTTCTTTTTCACCATAGCCTTCAATGGGACTCCAAATATCACTTTGCAAATTCCACAAGAAAAGTCTTAGTGAACGGCTTCTTGAGGGGAAAGTTGTAACTCTGTGAGATGAATTAACAGAACACAAAGCAGTTTCTCAGAAAGCTTATTTCCAGTTTTTACCCGAAGATTTTTCCTTTTTCACCATAGCCCACTATGGGCTTCCAAATATCACTTTGCAAATTCCGCAAGAACAGCCTTAGAGAAAGGTTTCTTGAGAGGAAAGCTGTAACTCGGTGAGATGTATGAACAGAACTCACGGCAGTTTCTCAGAAAGCTTCTTTCCAGTTTTTAACGGAAGATATTTCCTTCTTCACCATATCTCTGTAAGGGTTTCCAAATATCAGTTTGAAAATTTCACAAGAATAGTCCTGGTGAACGGCTTCTTGAGGGGAAAGCTGTAACTCTGTGAGATGAATTAAGAGAACACAAAGCAATTTCTCAGAAAGCTTCTATCCAATTTTTAACTGAAGATATTTCCTTTTTCACCATAGCCTTGTACGGGCTTCCAAATATCACTTTACATATTCCACAAGAACAGTCTTCGCCAAAGGCTTCTTGAGGGAAAAGATGTAAATCTGTGAGATGTATTAACAGAACACAAAACAGTTTCTCAGAAACCTTCTTTTCAGTTTCTGTCTTAGGATATTTCCTTTTTCACCATAGCCCTCTATGGCTTTATAAATATCACTTTGAATATTTCACAAGAATAGTCTTAGTGAACGACTTCTTGAGGGGAAAGCTGTAACTCTGTGATATGAACTAACAAAACAGAAAGAAGTTTCTCAGAAAGCTTCTTTTCGGTTTTTAACGGAAGATATTTCCTTATTCAACATGGCCCTCTAAGGGCTTGCAAAAGGCTTCTGGAGAGGAAAGCTGTAACTCTGTGTGATAAATTAACAGAACACAAAGCAGTTTCTCAGAAATCTTCTTTCCAGTTTTTAACGGAAGAAATTTCCTTTATCACCTTAGAGCTATATGTGCTTCCAAACATGACTTTGCAGATTCCACAAGAACAGTCTTAGCGAAACGTTTCTTGAGGGGAAAGCTGTAACTCTGTGAGATGAATTAACAGAACAGAAAGCAGTTTCTCAGAAAGTTTCTTTCAAGTTTTTAACTGAAGATATTTCCTTTTCACCACAGCACTCTATGGGCTTCCAAATATCACTTTGCAAATCCCACAAGAACAGTCTCAGCGAAGGGCTATTTGAGAGGAAAGCAGTATCTCGGTGAGATGTATAACCAGAACACACGGCAGTTTCTTAGAAAGCTTCTTTCCAGTTTTTAACGGAAGATATTTCTTTTTCACCATAACCCTCTATGGGATTCCAAATATCACTTTGGAAATAACAAAAAACAGTCTTTCCGAAAGGCTTCTAGAGGGGAAACCGGTAACTCTGTGAGATGAATTAACAGAACACAAAGTAGTTTCTCAGAAATATTCCTTCCAGTTTTTAACGGAAGATATATCCTTTTTCACCATAGCCTACTATGGGCTTCAAAATATCACATTGCAAATTCCACAAGAACAGGCTTAGCGAAAGGCTTCTTGAGGGAAAAGCTGTAACTCTGTGAGATGAATTAACAGAACACAAACAGTTTCTCAGAAAGCTTCTTTTCAGTTTTTATCTTAGGATATTTCCTTTTTCACATTGACGTCTATGGGTTTCCAAATATCACTTTGTAAATTTCACAAGAACAGGCTTAGTGAAAGGGTTCCTGAGGGGAAAGCTGTAACTCTGTGACATGAATTAACAGAACAAAGAGCAGTTTCTCAGAAAACTTCTTTCCAGTTTTTAACTGAAGATATTTCCTTTTTCGCCGTAGCCCTCTATGGGTTCTCAAATATCATTTTGAAATTTCACAAGAAGGGTCTTACTGAACGGCTTCTTGAGGGGAAAGCTGTAACTCTGTGATATGCATTAAGAGGACGAAAAGAAGTTTCTCAGAAAGCTTCTTTCCAGTTTTTAACTGAAGATATTTCCTTTTTCGTATTGTCTTCTAAGAGCTTCGAAATATCACTTTGCTAATTACCCAAGAACAGTCTTTACAAAGGGCTTCTTGAGTTAAAACCTGTAACTCTGTGAGGTGAATTAACAGAACACAAAGCAGTATCTCAGAAAGCTTCTTTCCAGTTTTTAACGGAAGATATTTCCTTTTTCACATTAGCCCTCTAAGGGCTTCCAAATATCACTTTGAAAATTCCACAAGAACTGTCTTATGAAAGACTTTTTGAGGAGAAAGCTGTAACTCTCTGAGATGAATTATCAGAACACAAAGCAGTTTCTCAGAAAGATTCTTTCCAGTTTTTAACGGAAGATATTTCCTTTTTAACCGTAGCCCTCTGTGGGCTTCCAAATATCACTTTGCATATTCCACAAGAACAGTATTAGCGAAAGACTTCTTGAGGGGAACGCTGTAACTCTGTGAGATGAATTAACAGAACACAAAGCAGTTTCTCTGAAAGCTTCTTTCCATTTTTTAATTGAAGATATTTCCTTTTTCACCGTAGCCCCGTAAAGGCTTCCAAATATCACTTTGCAAATTCCACAAGAACACTCTTAGCGAAATACTTCTTGAAAGAAATGCTGTAACTCTGTGAGATGAATTAACAGAACACAAAACAGTTTCTCAGAAAGCTTCTTTTCAGTTTTTATCTTATTATATTTCCTTTTTCACCATAGCCCTCTACGGTCTTCCAAATATCTCTTTGCAAATTCCACAACAACATTCTTAGCGATAGGATTATGGAGGGGAAAGCTGTGACTCTGTGACATGAATTAACAAAACACAAAACAGTTTTTCAGAAATCTTTCTTCCAGTTTTTAACGGAAGATATTTCCTTTTTCATCATAGGCCTCTATGGGCTTCCAAATATCACTTTGCAAATTCCACAAGAAGAGCCTTACAGAAAGGCTTCTTGAGAGGAAAGCTGTAACTCGGTGAGATGTATTAACAGAACACACGGCAGTTTCTCAGAAAGTTTCTTTCCAGTTATTAAAGGAAGATATTTTCTTTTTCACCATAGCCTTCTATGGGTTTAAAAATATCACTTTGAAAATTTCACAAGAATAGTCCAAGTGAACGGCTTCTTGAGTGGAAAGCTATAACTCTGTGAGTTGAACTAAAAGAACACAAAGCAGATTCTCAGAAAGCTTCTTTCCAGTTTTTAACTGAAGATATTTCCTTTTTTACCGTAGCCCTCTATGGGCTTCCAAATATCACTTTGCAAATTCCACGAGAACAGTCTTAGCGAAAGGCTTCTAGAGGGAAAACCTGTAACGCTGTAAGATGAATTAACAGAACACAAAGCAGTTTCTCAGAAAGCTTCTTTCCAGTTTTTAACTGAAGATATTTCCTTTTTTGCCATAGCTCTCTAAGGGCTTCCAAATATCACTTTGAAAATTCCACAAGAACTGTCGAAACGAAAGGCTTCTTGAGTGGAAAGTTGTAACTCTGTGAGATGAATTAACAGAACACAAAGCAGTTTCTCAGAAAGCTTCTTTCAAGTTTTTAACTGAAGATATTTCCTTTTTCACCATAGCCCTCTACTGGCTTCCAAATATCACTTAGCAAATTAAACAGTAACAGTATTAGAGAAAGGATTCTGGAAAGGAAAGCTGTAACCCTGTGAGATGAATTAACAGAACACAAAGCAGTTTCTCAGAAGTCTTCTTTCCAGTTTTTAACGGAAGATATTTCCTTTTTCACCTTAGCGATCTATGGGCTTCCAAATATGACTTTGCAGATTCCACAAGAACAGTCTTAGCGAAAGTCTTACTAAGGAGAAAGCTGTAACTCTGTGAGATGAACTTACAGAACACAACGTAGTTTCTCGGAAAGCTTATTTTCAGTTTTTATCCAAGGATATTTCCTTTTTCACCGTATCCCTCTAGGGGCTTCCAAACATCACTTTTCAAATTCCACAAGAACAGTCTTAGCGAAACGTTTCTTCAGGGGAAAACTGTAACTCTGTGAGATGAATTAACAGAGCACAACGCAATTTCTCAGATAGCTTCTTTCCAGTTTTTAACTGAAGATATTTCCTTTTTCTCCATAGCCCGCTATTGGCTTCCAAATATCACTTTGCAAATTTCACAAGAACAGTCTTAGAGAATGGCTTCCTTAGGGGAAGGTTGTAACTCCTTGAGATGAACTAACAGAACACAAAGTGCTTTCTCAGATAGCTTCTTTTCGGTTTTTATCTTAGTATATCCATTTTCACCATAGCCCTCTATGGGCTTCCAAATATCACTTTGCAAATTCCA
This sequence comes from Chlorocebus sabaeus, assembly GCF_047675955.1. Taxonomy (NCBI): domain Eukaryota; kingdom Metazoa; phylum Chordata; class Mammalia; order Primates; family Cercopithecidae; genus Chlorocebus; species Chlorocebus sabaeus. The sequence goes on from NW_027327856.1 coordinate 60,585, forward strand.
CAAGAACAGTCTTAGTGGAAGGCTTCTTGAGGAGAAACTGTAAGTCTTAGAGATGAATTAACAGAACACAAAGCAGTTTCTTAGAAAGCTACTTTCAAGTTTTTGACTGAAGATATTTCCTTTTTCACCATAACCTTCTACGGGCTTCCAAATATCACTTTGTAAATTCCACAAGAACAGTCTTAGCCAAAGGCTTCTTGAGGGGAAAGCTGTAACCCTTTGGGATGAATAAACAGAACACAAAGTAGTTTCTCAGAAAACTTCTTTTCGGTTTTTATCTTAGGATATTTCCTTTTTCACCATAGTCCTCTATGGGCTTTTAAATATCACTTTGCAAATTCCACAAGAACAGTCTTAGTGAACGGCTTCTTGAGGAGGAAGCTGTAACTCTGTGAGATGAATTAACAGAACAAAAAGTAGTTTCTCAGAAAGCTTCTTTCCAGTTTTTAACGAAACATTTTAATTGTCCTACATAGCTCTCTATGGGCTTCCAAATATCACTTTGCAATTTGCACAAGAACAGTCTTAGCGAAAGGTATCTTGAGATAAAATCTGTAACTCTGTGAGATGAATTAACGGAACACAAAACAGTTTCTCAGAAAGCTTCTTTTCTGTTTTTATCTTAGGATATTTCCTTTTTCACCATAGCCTTCTAAGGACTTCGAAATATCACTTTGCAAATTCCACAAGAAAAGTCTTAGCAAAAGGCTTCTGTAGGGGACAGCTGTAACTCTGTTATATGAATTAACAGAACACAAAGCTGATTCTCAGAAATCTTCTTTCCAGTTTTTAACGGAAAATATTTTCTTTTTCACCCTAGCCCTCTAGAGTCTTCCAAATATCACTTTGCAAATTCCACAAGAACACTCTTAGCGAAAGGATTATTTCAGGGAAAGCTGTAACTCTGTGAGATGAATTAACGGAACACAAAGCAGTTCCTCAGAAAGCTTCTTTCCAGTTTTTAACGGAAGATATTTCCGTTTTCCCCATATCTCTCTGGGATTCCAAATATCACGTTGCAAATTACACAAGAACAGTCTTAGGGAACGGCTTCTTGAGGGGAAAGCTGTCACACAGTGTGATGAATTAATAGAACACAAAGCAGTTTCACAGAAAGCTTCTTTCCAGTTTTTATCTGAGGACATTTCCTTTTTCACCGTAGTCCACTATGGGCTTCCAAATATCACTTTGCAAATTCCACAAGAACAGTCTTAGCGAAAGGCTTCTTGAGGGGAAAGCTGTAACTCTGTGAGGTGAATTAACAGAACACAAAGCAGTATCTCAGAAAGCTTCTTTCCAGTTTTTAACGGAAGATATTTCCTTTTTCACATTAGCCCTCTAAGGGCTTCCAAATATCACTTTGAAAATTCCACAAGAACTGTCTTATGAAAGACTTTTTGAGGAGAAAGCTGTAACTCTCTGAGATGAATTATCAGAACACAAAGCAGTTTCTCAGAAAGATTCTTTCCAGTTTTTAACGGAAGATATTTCCTTTTTAACCGTGGCCCTCTGTGGGCTTCCAAATATCACTTTGCATATTCCACAAGAACAGTATTAGCGAAAGACTTCTTGAGGGGAAAGCTGTAACTCTGTGAGATGAATTAACAGAACACAAAGCAGTTTTTCAGAAAGCTTCTTTTCAGTTTTTAACGAAAGATATTTCCTTTTTCACAATAGCTCTCTAAGGGCTTCCAAATATCACTTTGAAAATTCCACAAGAACTGTCTTATGAAAGACTTTTTGAGGAGAAAGTTGTAACTCTCTGAGATGAATTAACAGAACACAAAGCAGTTTCTCAGAAGGCTTCTTTCCAGTTTTTAACGGATGATATTTCCTTTTTAACCATAGCCCTCTATGGGCTTCCAAATGTCACTTTGCAAATTCCACAAGAACAGTCTTAGCCAAAGACCTCATGAGGGGAAAGCTGAAATTCTGTGAGATGAATTAGCAGAACACAAAGCAGTCTCTCAGAAAGCTTCTATCCACTTTTTAACAGAAGATAGTTCCTTTTTCACCGTAGCCCTGTATTGACTACTAAATATCACTTTCCAAATTCCACATGAACAGTCTTAGTGAAAGACTTCTTGAGGGGAAAGCTGTAACTCTGTGAGATGAATTAACAGAAGAAAAAGCAGTTTCTCAGAATTCTTCTCTCCACTTTTTAACTGAACATATTTCCTTTTTCACCATAGCCCTCTATGGACTTCCAAATATCACTTTGCTAATTCCTCAAAAACAGTCTTAACGAAAGGCTTCTTGAGTGGAAAGCTGTAACTCTGTGAGATGAATTAACAGAACACAAAGCAGTTTATCAGAAATCTTCTTTCCAGTTTTTAACGGAAGATATTTCCTTTTTCACCATGACCCTCTATGGGCTACTAAATATCACTTTTCAAATTCCACAAGAACAGTCTAAGCGAAAGGCTTCTTGAGGAGAAATCTGTAACCCTGTGAGATGAAATAACAGAACACAAAGCAGTTTCTCAGAAAGCTTCTTTCCAGTTTTTAACGGAAGATATTTCCTTTTGTACCATAGCCCTCTTTGGGCTTCCAAATATCACTTTGCAAATTCCACAAGAACACTCTTACCGAAAGGCTTCTTGAGTGGAAAGCTGTAACTCTGTGAGAGGAATTAATAGAACACAAAGCAGTTTCTCAGAAAGCTTCTTTCCATTTTTTAACGGAAGATGTTTCCTTTTTAACCGTAGCCTTCTATGGGCTTCCAAATATCACTTTGCAAATTCCACAAGAACAGCCTTAGCAAAAGGATTCTTGAGGGGAAAGCTGTAACTCTGTGAGGTGAATTAACAGAACACAAAACAGTATCTCAGAGAGCTTCTTTCCAGTTTTTAACGGAAGATATTTTCTTTTTCACATTAGCCCTCTATATGCTTCCAAATATCACTTTGCAAATTTCACAAGACAGGCTTAAAAAAGGCTTCTTGAGGGGAAACCTGTAACTCTGTGAAATGAAATAATAGAACACAAAGCAGTTTCTCAGTAAGCTTCTTTCCAGTTTTCATCTTAGGATATTTCCTTTTTCACCAAAGACATCTATGGGCTTCCAAATATCACTTTGCAAATTCCACAAGCACAGTCTTAGCTAAAGGCTTCTTGAGGGGAAAGCTGTAACTCTGTGAGATGAATTAACAGAGTACAAAATAGTTTTCCAGAAAGCTTCTTTTCAGTTTTTGTCTTAGGATATTTCCTTTTTCACCATAGACCTCTACGGGATACTGACTATCACTTTTCAATTTCCACAAAAACAGTCTTAGCGAAAGGCTTCTGAGGGGAAAGCTGTAACTCTGTGAGATGAAATAACAGAATACAAAGCAGTTTCTCAGAAAGCTTCTTTCCAGTTTTTAACGGAAGATATCTCCTTTTACACCATAGCCCTTTAAGGGCTTCCAAATATCACTTTGCAAATTCCACAAGAACAGTCTTAGCGAAAGGCTTCTTGAGGGGAAAGCTGTAACTATGTCAGATGAATTAACGGAAAACAACGCTGTTTCTCTGAAAGCTACTTTCCAGTTTTCAACTGAAGGTATTCCCTTTTTCACCATAGCCCTCTATTTGCTTCTAAGTATCACATTGCAAAGTTCACAAGAACAGTCTTAGGGAAAGGATTCTTGAGGGGAAAGCTGTAACTGTGTGAGATGAATTAACAGAACACAAACCAGTTTCTCAGAAATATTCTTTCCAATTTTTAACGGAAGATATTTCCTTTTTTACCATAGCACTCTACGGGCTTCCAAATATCACTTTGCAAATTCCACAAGAACATTCTTAGCGAAAGGCTTCTGTAGGGGAAAGCTCTAAGTCTGTGACATGAATTAACAGAGCACAAAGTAGTTTGTAAGAAAGATTCTTTTCAGTTTTTGTCTTAGGATATTTCTTTTTTCACCATAGCCTTCTATGGGCTTCTAAGTATCCCTCTCCAATTTCCACAAAAACTGTCTTAAGGAAAGACTTCTTGAGGGGAAAGGTGTAACTCTGTGAGTTGAATTAAGAGAACACAAAGGAGTTTCGCAGAATGCCTCTTTCCAGTTTTCAACGGAAGATATTTCATTTTTCACCATAGCCCTCTATGGGCTTCCAATATCACTTTGCAGATTCCACAAAAACTGTCTTAGCGAAAGACTACTTGAGAGGAAAGCTGTAACTCTGTAAGATGAAATAACAGAACACAAAGCAGTTTCTCAGAAAGCCTCTTTCCAGTTTTTAACGTAAGATATTTCCTTCTTCACCATAGCCCTCTATGGTCTTCCAGATATCGCTTTGCAAATTCCACAACAACAGTCTTAGCGAAAGACTTCTTGAGCGGAAAGCTGTAACTCTGTGAGATGAATTAACAGAGCACAAAGCAGTTTCTCAGAAACCTTCTTTTCAGTTTTTATCTTAGGATATTTCTTTTCCACCATAGAGCTCTAGGGCTTCCAAATATCACTTCGCAAATTCCACAAGAACAGTCCTAGCGAAACGGTCTTGGAGGGGAAAGCTGTAAGTCTGTGAGATGAATTAACAGAACACAAAGCCGTTTCTCAGAAAGCTTCTATCCACTTTTTAACGGAAGATATGTCCTTTTTCACCATAGCCCTCTAAGGGCATCCAAATATCACTTTACAAATTCCACAAGAACAGTCTTAGCCAAAGACTTCATGAGGGGAAAGCTGTAATTCTGTGAGATGAATTAGCAGAACACAAAGCAATCTCTCAGAAAGCTTCTATCCACTTTTTAACGGAACATATTTCCTTTTTCACCGTACCCCTCTATTGGCTACTAAATATCACTTTCCAAATTCCACATGAACAGTCTTAGCGAAAGACTTCTTGAGGGGAAAGCTGTAACTCTGTGAGATGAATTAAGAGAACACAAAGCAGTTTCTCAGAATGCTTCTTTCCACTTTTTAAGTGAACATAATTCCTTTTTCACCATAGCCCTCTATGGACTTCCAAATATCACTTTGCTAATTCCTCAAGAACAGTCTTAACCAAAGGCTTCTTGAGTGGAAAGCTGTAACTCTGTGAGATGAATTAACGGAACACAACGCTGTTTCTCTGAGAGCAACTTTCCAGTTTTTAGCTGAAGATATTTCCTTTTTCACCATTGCCCTCTACGGGCTTCCAAATATCACTTTGGAAATTCCACAGGAACAGTCGTAGGGAAAGGCTTCTTGAGGGGAAAGCTTTAACTGTGTGAGATGAATGAACAGAACACAAAGCAGTTTCTCAGAAAGCTTCTTTCCAGTTTTTAACGGAAGGTATTTCCTTTTTCACCATAGCCATCTATGGGCTTCGAAATATCACTTTGCACATTCCACAAGAATAGTCTTAGCGAAAGGCTTCTAGAGGGGAAAGCTATAACTCGGTGAGATGAATTAACAGAACACAAATCAGTTTCTCAGAAAGCTTCTTTCCAGTTTTTACCTGAAGATATTTCCTTTTCCACCATAGCCCTCTTGGGGTTCCACATATCACTTTGCAAATTGCACTAGAACATTCTAAGCGAAAGGCTTCTTGAGGGGAAAGCTGTAACTCTGTGAGATGAATTAACAGAACACAAAGCAGTTTCTCTGAAAGCTTCTTTCGGGTTTTCAACTGAAGATATTTCCTTTTTCTGCATAGCCCCCTATGGGCTTCCAAATATCACTTTGCAAATTCCAAAAGAACAGTCTAAGCGAAATGCTTCTTGAGGGGAAAGCTGTAACTCTGTGAGATGAGTTAACAAAACAGAACACAGTTTCTCAGAATGCTTCTTTCAAGTTTTTAACTGAAGATATTTCCTTTTTCACCATAGCCCTCTATGGGCTTCCAAATATCACTTTGAAAATTCCACAAGAATAGTCTTAGCGAAAGGCTTCTTGAGGGGAAATCTGAAACTCTGTGAGATGAAATAACAGAACACAACGCACTTTCTCAGAAACCTTCTTTCAAGTTTTTAACTGAAGATATTTCCTTTTCCACCACAGCCCTCTATGGGCTTCCAAATATCACTTTGCAAATTCCACAGGAACAGTCTTAGCTGAAGGCTTCTTGAGGGGAAAGCTGTAACTCTGTGAGATGAATTAACAAAACACAAAGCAGTTTCTCAGAAAGCTTCTTTCTAGTTTTTCAGGGAAGATATTTCCTTTTTCACCATAGCCCTCTAGGAGTTCCAAATATCACTTTGCAAATTCCGCAAGAACAGTCTTATCGAAAGGCTTCTTGAGAAGCAATCTGTAACTCTGGACACGAATTAACAGAACACAAAGCACTTTCTCAGAAAGCTTCCTTAAAGTTTTTAACGGAAGATATTTCCTTTTTCACCATAGCATTCCATGGGCTTCCAAATATCACTTTGCAAATTCCACAAGTACAGACTTATCGAAAGGCTTCTTGAGGGGAAAGCTGTAACTCTGTGAGATGCATTAACAGAACGCAAAGCAGTTTCTCAGAAAGCTTCTTTCCACTTTTTAACGGAAGATATTTCCTTTTTCAAAATTGCCTCTAAGGGCTTCCAAATACCACTTTGCAAATAGCACATGAACAGTCTTAGCGAAAGGCTTCTTGAGGGGAAATCTGTAACTCTGTGAGATGAATTAACAGAACACAAAGCAATTTCTCAGAAAGCTTCTCTCGGTTTTTAAAGGAAGATATTTCCTTTTTAATCATAGCCCTCTATGGGTTTCCAAATATCACTTTGCAAATTCCACAAGAGCAATCTTAGCAAAAGGTTTCTTGAGGGGAAAGCTGTAATTCTGTGAAATGAATTAACAGAACACAAAGCAGATTCTCAGAAAGCTTCTTTCCAGTTTTTAACTAAAGATATTTTCTTATTCAATAGTCTTCTATGGGCTTCCAGATATCACTTTGCCAATTCCACAAGAACAGACTTAGCGAAAGGCTACTTGAGGTGAAATCCGTAAGTCTGTGAGATGAATTAACAGAACACAAAGCAGTTTCTCAGAAAGCTTCTTTGCAGTTCTTATCTTAGGATATTTCCTTTTTCACCATAGCCCTATATGGCTTCCAATTATCACTTTGCAAATTACACAAGAACAGTCTTAGCGAAAGGCTTCTTGAGGGGAATGCTGTAACTCTGTGAGATGAATTAACAGAAAACAAAGGAGTTTCTCAGAAAGCTTCTTTCCAGTTTTTAACGGACGTTATTTAATTTTTCACCATAGTCTCTATGAGCTTCCAAATAACACTGCGCAAATTCCCCAAAAATAGATTTAGCGAAACGCTTCTTGAAGGGAATCTGTAACTCTGTGAGATGAATTAACAGAACTCAAAGCAGTTTCTCACAAAGCTTCTATCCAGTTTTTAACGGAAGATATTTCCTTTTACACCTTAACCCTCTATGGGCTTCCAAATATCACTTTGCAAATTCCACAAGAACAGTCTTAGCGAAAGGCTTCTTGAGGTGAAAGCTGTAACTCTGTGAGATGAACTAAGAGAACACAAAGCTGTTTCTCAGAAAGGTTCTTACCAGTTTTTAAAGGAAGACATTTCCTTTTTCACCTTAACTCTCTATGGGCTTCCAAATATCACTTTGCAAATTCAACAAGAACAGTCTTAGTGAAAGGCTTCTTGAGGGGAAAGCAGTAACTTTGAGATGAATTAAGAGAACAAAAAGCAGTTTCTCAGAAAGCTTCTTTCCAGTTTTTAACGGAAGCTATATATTTTTTCACCGTAGCCCTCCATGGCCTTCCAAGTATCACTTTGCAAATTCCACAAGAACAATCTCAGCGAAAGGCTTCTTGAGGGGAAAACTGTAACTCTGTGAGATGAATTGACAGAACACAAAGCAGTTTCTCAGAAAGCTTCTTTCCATTTCTTAACGGAAGACATTTCCTTTTTCACCATAGCCCATTATGCACTTCCAAATATCACTTTGCAAATTCCACAAGAACAGTCTTCGCGAAAGGATTCTTGAGGGGAAAGCTGTAACTCTGTGAGATGAATTAACAGATCACAAAGCAGTTTCTCAGAAACCTACTTTCCAGTTTTTAAGGGAAGATATTTCCTTTTTCACCGTAGACCTCTATGGACTTAGAAATATAACTTTGCAAATTCCACAAGAACAGTCTTCGCGAAAGGCTTCTTGAGGGGAAAGCTGTAACTCTGTGAGATGAATTAACGGAACACAAGGCAGTTTCTCAGAAAGCTTCTTTCCAGTTTTTAACGGAACATATTTCCTTTTTCACTATAGCCCTCTACGGGCTTCTAAATATCACCTTGCAAATTCCACAAGAAACGTCTTAACGAAAGGCTTCTTGAGGGGAAAGATGTAACTCTGTGAGATGAAATAAAAGAACACAATGCAGTTTCCAGAAAGCTTCTTTCCAGTTTTTAATGAAAGATGTTTCCTTTTTCTCCATAGCCCTCTATGGACTTCCAAATATCACTTTGCAAATTCCACCAGAACAGGCTTCGTGAAAGGCTTCTTGAGGGGAAACCTGAAACTCTGTGAGATGAATTAACCGAACACAAAGCAATTTCTCAGAAAGCTTCTCTCGGTTTTTAAAGGAAGATATTTCCTTTCTCACCATAGCCCTCTAAGGGCTTTCTAATATCACTTTCCAAATTCCACAAGAACAGTCTTAGTGAAATGTTTATTGAGGAGAGAGCTGTAACTCTATGAAATGAATAAACAGAACACAAAGCAGTTTCTCAGAAAGCTTCTTTCCAGTTTTTAATGGAAGATATTTCCTTTTTCACCGTAGCCTTCTATGGGCTTCCAAATATCACTTTGCAAATTCCACAAGAACAGTCTTAGCGAAAGGCTTCTTGAGGGTCAATCTATAACTCTGAGGTGAATCAAAAGTACAGAAAGCAGTTTCTCAGAAAGCTTCTTTCCAGTTTTTAACGGAAGATATTTCATTTTTCACCGTAGCTCTCTATGGGCTTCTAAATATCACTTTCCAAAATCAACAAGAACATCGTTAGCGAAAGACTTCTTGAGGGGAAAGCTGTAATTCTGTGAGATGAATTAACAGAACACAAAGGAGTTTCTCAGAAAGCTTCTCTCCAGTTTTTAACGGAGGATATTTCCTTTTCACCATAGCCCTCCTTGGGCTTCCAAATATCACTTTGCAAATTCCACAAAAACAGACTTAGCGAAAGGCTTCTTGAGGGGAAAGCTGTACTATGTGAGATGAATTAACAGAACACAAAGCAATTACTCAGAAAGCTTCTTTCCAGTTTTTAAAGGAAGGTATTTCCTTTTTCACCATAGCCATCTATGAGCTACCAAATATCACTTTGCCAATTCCACATGAACAGTCTTAGTGAAAGGCTTCTTGACGTGAAATCCGTAAGTCTGTGAGATGAATTAACAGAACAGAAAGCAGTTTCTCAGAAAGCTTCTTTGCAGTTTATAACTCAAGAGATTTCCTTTTTCACCATAGCCCTCTATGGTCTTCCAAATATCACATTGCAAATTCCACAAGAACAATCTTAGCGAAAGGCTTCTTGAGGGGAAAGCTGTAACTCTGTGAGATGAATTAACAGAACGCAAAGCAGTTTCTCAGAAAGCTTCTTTCCACTTTTTAACGGAAGATATTTCCTTTTTCAAAATTGCCTCTAAGGGCTTCCAAATACCACTTTGCAAATAGCACATGAACACTCTAAGCGAAAGGCTTCTTGAGGGGAAAGCAGAAACTCTATGAGATGAACTAACAGAACACAAAGCAGTTTCTCAGAAAGCTTCTTTCCTGTTTTACATGGAAGATATTTCCTTTTTCACCATAGCCCTCTAAGGGTTTCCAAATATCTCTTTGCAAATTCCACAAGAACAGTCTTAGCGAAAGGCTTCTTGAGGGGAAACCTGTAACTCTGTGAGATGAATTAACAGAACACAAAGCAATTTCTCAGAAAGCTTCTCTCGGTTTTTAAAGGAAGATATTTCCTTTTTAATCATAGCCCTCTATGGGTTTCCAAATATCACTTTGCAAATTCCACAAGAACAGTCTTAGCAAAAGGTTTCTTGAGGGGAAAGCTGTAATTCTGTGAGATGAATTAACAGAACACAAAGCAGATTCTCAGAAAGCTTCTTTCCAGTTTTTAACTAAAGATATTTCCTTATTCAATAGTCTTCTATGGGCTTCCAAATATCACTTTGCCAATTCCACAAGAACAGACTTAGCGAAAGGCTACTTGAGGTGAAATCCGTAAGTCTGTGAGATGAATTAACAGAACACAAAGCAGTTTCTCAGAAAGCTTCTTTGCAGTTTTTCACGGAAGATATTTCCTTTTTCACCATAGCCCTCTATGGGCTTCCAAATATCACTTTGCAAATTCCACAAGAACAGTCTTAGCAAATGGCTTCTTGAGGGGAAAGCTGTAACTATTTGAGATGATATAACAGGACTCAAAGCAGTTTCTCAGAAATCTTCTTTGCAGTTTTTATCTTAGGATGTTTCCTTTTTCACCATAGCCCTCTATGGGCATCCAAATATCACTTAGCAAAATCCACAAGAACAGTCTTAGTGAACGGAGCCTTGAGGGGATAGCTGTAACCCTCTGAGATGAATCAACAGAACACTAAGCAGTTTCTCAGAAAGCTTCCTTCCAGTTTTTAACGAAAGATATTTCCTTTTCACCATAGCCCTCAAAGGGCTTCCAAATATCACGTTGCAATTTCCCCAAGAACAGTCTTAGGGAAAGGTTTCTTCAGGGGAAAGCTGTAACACTGTTGAATGAGTTAACGGAACACAAAGCAGTTTCTCAGAAAGCTTCTTTTCAATTTTTAACGGAAGATATTTCCTTTTTCACCATAGCCCTCTAAGGGCTTCCAAATATCACTTTGTAAATTCTAGAAGAATCGTCTTAGCGAAAGGCTTCTTGAGGTGAAAGGGGAAATCTGTAACTCTGTGAGATGATATAACAGAAACCAAAGCAGTTTCTCAGAAAGCTTCTTTGCAGTTTTTATCTTAGAATATTTCCTTTTTCAGCATAGCCCTCTTTGGTCATCCAAATATCACATTGCAAATTCCACAAGAATAGTCGTAGTGAACGGTGTCTTCAGGGGAAAGCTGTAACTCTGTGAGATGAATTAACAGAACACAAAGCAGTATCTCAGAAACCTTCCTTCCAGTGTTTAACGGAAGATATTTCCTTTTCATCATAGCCCTCTAAGGGCTTCCAAATATCACTTTTCAAATTCCACAAGAACAGTCTTAGTGAAAGGCTTCTTGAGGGGAAAGCTGTAACTCTGGTGGATGAATTAACGGAACACAAAGCAATTTCTCAGAAAGCTTCTCTCGGTTTTTAAAGGAAGATATTTCCTTTTTAATCATAGCCCTCTATGGGTTTCCAAATATCACTTTGCAAATTCCACAAGAACAGTCTTAGCAAAAGGTTTCTTGAGGGGAAAGCTGTAATTCTGTGAGATGAATTAACAGAACACAAAGCAGATTATCAGAAAGCTTCTTTCCAGTTTTTAACTAAAGATATTTCCTTATTCAATAGCCTTCTATGGGCTTCCAAAGATCACTTTGCCAATTCCACAAGAACAGACTTAGCGAAAGGCTTCTTGAGGTGAAATCCGTAAGTCTCTGAGATGAATTAACAGAACACAAAGCAGTTTCTCAGAAAGCTTCTTTGCAGTTTTTCACGGAAGATATTTCCTTTTTCACCATAGCCCTCTATGGGCTTCCAAATATCACTTTGCAAATTCCACAAGAACAGTCTTAGCAAATGGCTTCTTGAGGGGAAAGCTGTAACTATTTGAGATGATATAACAGAACTCAAAGCAGTTTCTCAGAAACCTTCTTTGCAGTTTTTATCTTAGGATGTTTCCTTTTCCACCATAGCCCTCTATGGGCATCCAAATATCACTTAGCAAAATCCACAAGAACAGTCTTAGTGAACGGAGCCTTGAGGGGATAGCTGTAACACTCTGAGATGAATCAACAGAACACTAAGCAGTTTCTCAGAATGCTTCCTTCCAGTTTTTAACGAAAGATATTTCCTTTTCACCATAGCCCTCAAAGGGCTTCCAAATATCACGTTGCAAATTCCCCAAGAACAGTCTTAGGGAAAGGTTTCTTCAGGGGAAAGCTGTAACTCTGTTGAATGAGTTAACGGAACAGAAAGCAGTTTCTCAGAAACCTTCTTTTCAATTTTTAACGGAAGATATTTCCTTTTTCACCATAGCCCTCTAAGGGCTTCCAAATATCACTTTGAAAATTCCAGAAGAATCGTCTTAGCGAAAGGCTTCTTGAGGTGAAAGTGGAAAACTGTAACTCTGTGAGATGATATAACAGAAACCAAAGCAGTTTCTCAGAAAGCTTCTTTGCAGTTTTTATCTTAGAATATTTGCTTTTTCACCATAGCCCTCTTTGGTCATCCAAATATCACATTGCAAATTCCACAAGAATAGTCGTAGTGAACGGTGTCTTCAGGGGAAAGCTGTAACTCTGTGAGATGAATTAACAGAACACAAAGCAGTATCTCAGAAACCTTCCTTCCAGTGTTTAACGGAAGATATTTCCTTTTCATCATAGCCCTCTATGGGCTTCCAAATATCACTTTTCAAATTCCACAAGAACAGTCTTAGTGAAAGGCTTCTTGAGGGGAAAGCTGTAACTCTGGTGGATGATTTAACAGAACACAAAGCAATTTCTCAGAAAGCTTCTCTCGGTTTTTAAAGGAAGATATTTCCTTTTTAATCATAGCCCTCTATGGGTTTCCAAATATCACTTTGCAAATTCCACAAGAACAGTCTTAGCAAAAGGTTTCTTGAGGGGAAAGCTGTAATTCTGTGAGATGAATTAACAGAACACAAAGCAGATTCTCAGAAAGCTTCTTTCCAGTTTTTAACTAAAGATATTTCCTTATTCAATAGTCTTCTATGGGCTTCCAAATATCACTTTGCCAATTACACAAGAACAGACTTAGCGAAAGGCTACTTGAGGTGAAATCCGTAAGTCTGTGAGATGAATTAACAGAACACAAAGCAGTTTCTCAGAAAGCTTCTTTGCAGTTTTTCACGGAAGATATTTCCTCTTTCACCATAGCCCTCTATGGGCTTCCAAATATCACATTGCAAATTCCACAAGAACAGTCTTCGCGAAAGGATTCTTGAGGGGAAAGCTGTAACTCTGTGAGATGAATTAACAGATCACAAAGCAGTTTCTCAGAAACCTTCTTTGCAGTTTTTATCTTAGGATGTTTCCTTTTTCACCATAGCCCTCTATGGGCATCCAAATATCACTTAGCAAAATCCACAAGAACAGTCTTAGTGAACGGAGCCTTGAGGGGATAGCTGTAACACTCTGAGATGAATCAACAGAACACTAAGCAGTTTCTCAGAATGCTTCCTTCCAGTTTTTAAAGAAAGATATTTCCTTTCCACCATAGCCCTCAAAGGGCTTCCAAATATCACGTTGCAAATTCCCAAAGAACAGTCTTAGGGAAAGGTTTCTTCAGGGGAAAGCTGTAACTCTGTTGAATGAGTTAACGGAACACAAAGCAGTTTCTCAGAAAGCTTCTTTTCAATTTTTAACGGAAGATATTTCCTTTTTCACCATAGCCCTCTAAGGGCTTCCAAATATCACTTTGAAAATTCCAGAAGAATCGTCTTAGCGAAAGGCTTCTTGAGGTGAAAGTGGAAAACTGTAACTCTGTGAGATGATATAACAGAAACCAAAGCAGTTTCTCAGAAAGCTTCTTTGCAGTTTTTATCTTAGAATATTTCCTTTTTCAGCATGGCCCTCTTTGGTCATCCAAATATCACATTGCAAATTCCACAAGAATAGTCGTAGTGAACGGTGTCTTCAGGAGAAAGCTGTAACTCTGTGAGATGAATTAACAGAACACAAAGCAGTATCTCAGAAACCTTCCTTCCAGTGTTTAACGGAAGATATTTCCTTTTCATCATAGCCCTCTATGGGCTTCCAAATATCACTTTTCAAATTCCACAAGAACAGTCTTAGTGAAAGGCTTCTTGAGGGGAAAGCTGTAACTCTGGTGGATGAATTAACAGAACACAGAGCAGTTTCTTAGAATTCTTCTATTCTGTTTTTATCTTAGGATATTTCCTTTTTCACCATAGCTCTCTATGCGCTTCCAAATATCACATTGCAAATTCCACAAGAACAATATTAGCGAAAGGCTTCTTGAGGGGAAAGCTCTAAGTCTGTCAGATGAATTAACAGAACACAAAGCAGTTTCCCAGAAAGATTCTTTCCAGTTTTTATCTTAGGATATTTGCTTTTTACCCTAGCCCTCTATGGGCTTCCAAATATCACTTTGCAAATACCACAAGAACAGTCTTAGCAAATGCCTTCTTGTGGGGAAATCTGTAACTCTGTGAGATGAATTAACAGAACACAAAGCAGTTTTTCAGAAAGCTTCTTTCCAGTTTTTAACTGAAGATATTTCTTTTTCACCATAGACACCTATGGGCTTCCAAATATCACTTTGCAAATTCCACAAGAACAGTCTTAGCCAAAGACTTCTTGAGGGGAAAGGAGTAACTCTGTGAGATGAATTAACAGAACACAAAGCAGTTTCTCAGAAAGCTTCTTTCCAGTTTTTAACTCAAGATATTTCCTTTTTCACCATAGCCCTCTATGGGCTTCCAAATATCAATTTGCAAATTCCACAAGAACAGTCTTAGCGAAAGACTTCTTGAAGGAAAAGCTGTATCTCTGTGAGATGAATTAACAGAACACAATGCAGTTTCTCAGAAAACTTCTTTCCAGTTTTAAATGGAAGATATTCCCTTTTTCACCGTAGCCCTCAATGGGTTTCCAAATATCACCTTGCAAATTCCACAAGAACAGTCTTAACGAATGGCTTCTTGAGGGGAAAGCTTTAATCATGTGAGATGAATTAACAGAACACAAAGCAGTTTCTCAGAAAGCTTCTTTTCAGTTTCTTACCGAAGATATTTCCTTTTTCACCATAGCCCTCTACGGGCTTCCAAATATCACTTTGCAAATTCCACAAGAACAGTCTTAGCGAAAGGTTTCTGGAGGGGAAAGCTGTAACTCTTTGAGATGAATTAACAGAACACAAAGCAGTTTGTCAGAAAGCTTCTTTTCAGTTTGTATCTTAGGATATTTACTTTTTCACTATAGCCCTCTCTGGGCTTCCAAATATCACTTTGCAAATTACACAAGAACAGTCTTAGCGAAAGTCTTCTTGAGGGGAAAGCTGTTACTCTGTGAAATGAATTAACAGAACACAAAGCACTTTCTCAGAAAGCTTCTTTCCAGTTTTTCTCTTAGGATATTTGCTTTTTCACCCTAGCCCTCTATGGGCTTCCAAATATCACTTTGCAAATTCCACAAGAACTGTCTTAGCAAATGGCGTCTTGAGGGATAAGCTGGACTCTGTGAGATGAATTAACAGAACACAAAGCAGTTTCTCAGAAAGCTGCTTTCAAGTTTTTAAAGGAAGATATATCATTATCACCATAGCCCTCTATGGGCTTACTAATATCACTTTGAAAATTCCACTTGAAAAGTCTTAGCAAAATGCTTATTGAGAGGAAAGCTGTAACTCTGTGAGTTGAGTTAACAGAACATAAACCAGTTTCTCAGAAAGCTTCTTTCTAGTTTTTAACGGAAGATATTACCTTTTTCAGCATAACCCTCGATGGGCTTCCAAATATCACATTGCAAATTCCACAAGAACAGTCTTAGCGAAACGCTTCTAGGGGAAAAGCTGTAACTCTGAGATGATTTAACAGAACAAAAAGCAGTCTCTCAGAAAGCTTCTTTCAAGTTTTTAACTGAGGATATTTCCTTTTTTCACCACAGCCCTCTATGGGCTGCCAAATATCACTTTGTAAATTCCACAAGAACACTCTTAGCGAAAGTCTTCTTTAGGGGAAAGCTCTAACTCTGTGAGATGAATTAACAGAACACAAAGCAGTTTGTCAGAAAGCTTCTTTTCGCTTTTTATGTTAGGATATTTCCTTTTTCACCATAGCTCTATGGGCTTCCAAATATCACTTTGCAAAATCACCAAGAACAGTCTTAGCGAAAGGCTGCTTGTGGGGAAAGATATAACACTGTGAGATGAATTAACAGGACACAAAGCACTTTCTAAGAAAGCTTCTTTCCAGGATTTAACGGAAGATATTTCCTTTTTCACCATAGACCTCTATGGGCTTCAAAATATCATCTTGTAAATTCCACAAGTAGAGTCTTATGGAAAGGCTTCTTGAGGGGAAAGCTGTAACTCTGTGAGATTAATTAATGGAACAGAAAGCTGTCTCTCAGAAAGCTTCTTTCCAGTTTCTTAAGGAAGATATTTTCTCTTTCACCATAGCCATCTATGGGCTTCCAAATATCACTTTGCAAATTCCACAAGAACAGTCTTAGGGAAAGGCTTCTTAAGTGGAAAGCTGTAACTCTGTGACATGAATTAACAGTACACAAGTCAGTTTCTCAGAAAGATTCTTTACAGTTTTTCATGGAAGATATTTTCTTTTTCACCATTGCCCTCTATGGGCTTCCTAATATTACTTTCCAAATTTCACAAGAACAGTCTTAGTGAACGGCTTCCTGAGGGGAAAGCTGTAACTCTGTGAGATGAACTAACAGAACACTAAGCAGTTTTTCAGAAACTTTCTTTTCGGTTTTTATCTTAGTGTATTTCCTTTTTCACCATAGCCCCTTTGAGCTTCCAAACATCACTTTGCAGTTTCCACAAGAACAGTCTCAGAGAAAGACTTCTTGAGGGGAAAGCTGGAACTCTGTGAGATGAATTAACAGAACACAAAGCAGTTTGTCACAAAGCTTCTTTCCAGTTTGTAACTGAAGATATTTCCTTTTTCACCATAGTCCTCTATGGGCTTCCAAATATCACTCTGCAAATTCCAGAAGAGCAGTCTTAGCGAAAGGATTCTTGAGGGGAAAGCGGTAATTGTGTGAGATGAATTAAGAGAATACAAAGCAGTCTCTCAGAAAGCTTCTTTCCAGTTTTTAACTGAAGATATTTCCTTTTTCACCATGGCCCTTTATGGGCTTCCAAATATCACTTTGCAAATTCCACAAGATGAGTCTTCGCGAAAGGCTTCTTTTTTATTTATTTATTTATTTATTTATTTAAATTTATTTATCATTATTAAACTTCAACTTGTAGGGTACATGTGCACAACGTGCAGGTTTGCTACATATGTATACTTGTGCCATGTTGGTGTGCTGCACCCATCAACTCGTCATTTACATCAGGTATAACTCCCAATGCAATCCCTCCCCGCTCCCCCCTCCCCATGATAGGCCCCGGTGTGTGATGTTCCCCTTCCCGAGTCCAAGTGATCTCATTGTTCAGTTCCCGCCTATGAGTGAGAACATGCGGTGTTTGGTTTTCTGTTCTTGTGATAGTTTGCTGAGAATGATGGTTTCCAGCTGCATCCATGTCCCTACAAAGGACACAAACTCATCCTTTTTTATGGCTGCATTGTATTCCATGGTGTATATGTGCCACATTTTCTTAATCCAATCTGTCACTGATGGACATTTGGGTTGATTCCAAGTCTTTGCTATTGTGAATAGTGCTGCAATAAACATACGTGTGCATGTGTCTTTATAGCAGCATAATTTATAATCCTTTGGGTATATACCTAGTAATGGGATGGCTGGGTCATATGGTACATCTAGTTCTAGATCCTTGAGGAATCGCCATACTATTTTCCATAATGGTTGAACTAGTTTACAATCCCACCAACAGTGTAAAAGTGTTCCTATTTCTCCACATCCTCTCCAGCACCTGTTGTTTCCTGACATTTTAATGATCGCCATTCTAACTGGTGTGAGATGGTATCTCATTGTGCTTTTGATTTGCATTTCTCTGATGGCCAGTGATGATGAGCATTTTTTCATGTGTCTGTTGGCTGTATGAATGTCTTCTTTTGAGAAATGTCTGTTCATATCCTTTGCCCACTTTTTGATGGGGTTGTTTGTTTTTTTCTTGTAAATTTGTTTGAGTTCTTTGTAGGTTCTGGATATTAGCCCTTTGTCAGATGAGTAGATTGCAAAAATTTTCTCCCATTCTGTAGGTTGCCTGTTCACTCTGATGGTAGTTTCTTTTGCTGTGCAGAAGCTCTTTAGTTTAATGAGATCCCATTTGTCAATTTTGGCTTTTGCTGCCGTTGCTTTTGGTGTTTTAGACATGAAGTCTTTGCCCATGCCTATGTCCTGAATGGTACTACCTAGGTTTTCCTCTAGGATTTTTATGGTATTCGGTCTAACATTTAAGTCTCTAATCCATCTTGAATTAATTTTCGTATAAGGAGTAAGGAAAGGATCCAGTTTCAGCTTTCTACTTATGGCTAGCCAATTTTCCCAGCACCATTTATTAAATAGGGAATCCTTTCCCCATTTCTTGTTTCTCTCAGGCTTGTCAAAGATCAGATGGCTGTAGATGTGTGGTATTATTTCTGAGGACTCTGTTCTGTTCCATTGGTCTATATCTCTGTTTTGGTACCAGTACCATGCTGTTTTGGTTACTGTAGCCTTGTAGTATAGTTTGAAGTCAGGTAGCGTGATGCCTCCAGCTTTGTTCTTTTGACTTAGGATTGTCTTGGAGATGCGGGCTCTTTTTTGGTTCCATATGAACTTTAAAGCAGTTTTTTCCAATTCTGTGAAGAAGCTCATTGGTAGCTTGATGGGGATGGCATTGAATCTATAAATTACCTTGGGCAGTATGGCCATTTTCACGATATTGATTCTTCCTATCCATGAGCATGGTATGTTCTTCCATTTGTTTGTGTCCTCTTTTATTTCACTGAGCAGTGGTTTGTAGTTCTCCTTGAAGAGGTCCTTTACATCCCTTGTAAGTTGGATTCCTAGGTATTTTATTCTCTTTGAAGCAATTGTGAATGGAAGTTCATTCCTGATTTGGCTCTCTGTTTGACTGTCACTGGTGTATAAGAATGCTTGTGATTTTTGCACATTAATTTTGTATCCTGAGACTTTGCTGAAGTTGCTGATCAGCTTAAGGAGATTTTGGGCTGAGACAATGGGGTTTTCTAAATATACAATCATGTCGTCTGCAAACAGGGACAATTTGACTTCTTCTTTTCCTAACTGAATCCCCTTGATTTCTTTCTCTTGCCTGATTGCCCTAGCCAGAACTTCCAACACTATGTTGAATAGGAGTGGTGAGAGAGGGCATCCCTGTCTTGTGCCAGTTTTCAAAGGGAATTTTTCCAGTTTTTGCCCATTCAGTATGATATTGGCTGTGGGTTTGTCATAAATAGCTCTTATGATTTTGAGGTACGTTCCATCAATACCGAATTTATTGAGCGTTTTTAGCATGAAGGGCTGTTGAATTTTGTCAAAAGCCTTTTCTGCATCGATTGAGATAATCATGTGGTTCTTGTCTTTGGTTCAGTTTATATGCTGGATTACGTTTATTGATTTGCGAATGTTGAACCAGCCTTGCATCCCTGGGATGAAGCCCACTTGATCATGGTGGATAAGCTTTTTGATGTGCTGCTGAATCCGGTTTGCCAGTATTTTATTGAGGATTTTTGCATCGATGTTCATCAGGGATATTGGTCTAAAATTCTCTTTTTTTGTTGTGTCTCTGCCAGGCTTTGGTATCAGGATGATGTTGGCCTCATAAAATGAGTTAGGGAGGATTCCCTCTTTTTCTATTGATTGGAATAGTTTCAGAAGGAATGGTACCAGCTCCTCCTTGTACCTCTGGTAGAAATCAGCTGTGAATCCATCTGGTCCTGGACTTTTTTTGGTTGGTAGGCTATTAATTATTGCCTCAATTTCAGAGCCTACTATTGGTCTATTCAGGGATTCAACTTCTTCCTGGTTTAGTCTTGGAAGAGTGTAAGTGTCCAGGAAATTATCCATTTCTTCTGGATTTTCCAGTTTATTTGCATAGAGGTGTTTATAGTATTCTCTGATGGTAGTTTGTATTTCTGTGGGGTCAGTGGTGATATCCCCTTTATCGTTTTTAATTGCGTCGATTTGATTCTTCTCTCTTTTCTTCTTTATTAGTCTTGCTAGTGGTCTGTCAATTTTGTTGATCTTTTCAAAAAACCAACTCCTGGATTCATTGATTTTTTGGAGGGTTTTTTGTGTCTCTATCTCCTTCAGTTCTGCTCTGATCTTAGTTATTTCTTGCCTTCTGCTAGCTTTCGAATGTGTTTGCTCTTGCTTCTCTAGTTCTTTTAATTGCGATGTTAGAGTGTCAATTTTAGATCTTTCCTGCTTTCTCTTGTGGGCATTTAGTGCTATAAATTTCCCTCTACACACTGCTTTAAATGTGTCCCAGAGATTCTGGTATGTTGTATCTTTGTTCTCATTGGTTTCAAAGAACATCTTTATTTCTGCCTTCATTTCGTTATGTACCCAGTAGTCATTCAGGAGCAGGTTGTTCAGTTTCCATGTAGTTGAGCGGTTTTGATTGAGTTTCTTAGTCCTGAGTTCTAATTTGATTGCACTGTGGTCTGAGAGACAGTTTGTTATAATTTCTGTTCTTGTACATTTGCTGAGGAGTGCTTTACTTCCAATTACGTGGTCAATTTTGGAGTAAGTACGATGTGGTGCTGAGAAGAATGTATATTCTGTTGATTTGGGGTGGAGAGTTCTATAGATGTCTATTAGGTCTGCTTGGTGCAGAGATGAGTTCAATTCCTGGATATCCTTGTTAGCTTCTGTCTCATTGATCTGTCTAATGTTGACAGTGGAGTGTTGAAGTCTCCCATTATTATTGCACGGGAGTCTAAGCCTCTTTGTAAGTCTCTAAGGACTTGCTTTATGAATCTGGGTGCTCCCGTATTGGGTGCATATATATTTAGGATAGTTAGCTCTTCCTGTTGAATTGATCCCTTTACCATTATGTAATGGCCTTCTTTGTCTCTTTTGATCTTTGATGGTTTAAAGTCTGTTTTATCAGAGACTAGTATTGCAACCCCCGCTTTTTTTTTGTTCTCCATTTGCTTGGTAAATCTTCCTCCATCCCTTTATTTTGAGCCTATGTATGTCTCTGCGTGTGAGATGGGTCTCCTGAATACAGCAGACTGATGGATCTTGACTCTTTATCCAGTTTGCCAGTCTGTGTCTTTTAATCGGAGCATTTAGTCCATTTAAATTTAAGGTTAAGATTGTTATGTGTGAACTTGATCCTGCCATTATGATATTAACTGGTTATTTTGCTCATTAGTTGATGCAGTTTCTTCCTAGCCTTGATTGTCTTTACATTTTGGCATGTTTTTGCAATGGCTGGTACCGGTTGTTCCTTTCCATGTTTAGTGCTTCCTTCAGGGTCTCTTGTAAGGCAGGCCTAGTGGTGACAAAATCTCTAAGCATTTGCTTATCTGTAAAGGATTTTATTTCTCCTTCACTTATGAAACTTAGTTTGGCTGGATATAAAATTCTGGGTTTAAAATTCTTTTCTTTAAGAATGTTGAATATTGGCCCCCACTCTCTTCTGGCTTGAAGAGTTTCTGCCGAGAGATCTGCTGTTAGTCTGATGGGCTTCCCTTTGTGGGTAACCCGACCTTTCTCTCTGGCTGCCCTTAAGATTTTTTCCTTCATTTCAACTTTGGTGAATCTGGCATTTATGTGTCTTGGAGTTGCTCTTCTCGAGGAGTATCTTTGTGGCGTTCTCTGTATTTCCTGGATTTGAATGTTGGCCTGCCCTACTAGGTTGGGGAAGTTCTCCTGGATGATATCCTGAAGAGTGTTTTCCAACTTGGTTCCATTTTCCCCCTCACTTTCAGGCACCCCAATCAGACGTAGATTTGGTCTTTTTACATAATCCCATACTTCTTGCAGGCTTTGTTCATTTCTTTTTCTTCTTTTTTCTTTTGGTTTCTCTTCTCGCTTCATTTCGTTCCTTTGATCCTTAATCGCTGATACTCTTTTCCAGTTGATCGAGTCGGTTACTGAAGCTTGTGCATTTGTCACGTATTTCTCGTGTCATGGTTTTCATCTCTTTCATTTCGTTTATGACCTTCTCTGCATTAATTATTCTAGCCATGAATTCTTCCACTTTTTTTCCAAGACTTTCAGTTTCTTTGGGCTGGGTACGTAATTCCTCCTTTAGCTCTGAGAAGTTTGATTGACTGAAGCCTTCTTCTCTCATGTCGTCAAAGTCATTCTCCGTCCAGCTTTGATCCGTTGCTGGCGATGAGCTGCGCTTCTTTGCCGGAGGAGATGCACTCTTATTTTTTGAAATTCCAGCTTTTCTGCCCCGCTTTTTCCCCATCTTTGTGGCTTTATGTGCCTCTGGTTTTTAACGGAAGATATTTCCTTTTTCACCATAGCCCTCTATGGGCTTCCAAATATCACTTTGTAAATTTCACAAGAACAGTCTTAGTGAACGGCTTCTTCAGGGGAAAGCTGTAACTCTGTGAGATGAATTAACAGAACACAAAGCAGTTTCTCAGAAATCTTTTTTCCAGTTTTAACGAAAGATATTTCCTTTTTCACCAGAGCCCCCATGGGCTTCAAAATATCACTTTTCAAATTCCACAAGAACAGTCTTAGCGAAAGGCTTCTTGAGGAGAAAGGTGTAACTCTGTGAGATGAATTACCAGAAAACAAAGCAGTTTCTCAGAAATCTTCTTTTCGGTTTTTATCTTAGGATATTTCCATTTTCACCGTAACCCTCTATGGGCTTCCAAATATCACTTGGCAAATTCCACAAGAAGAGTCTTAGCGAAAGGAATCTTGAGCGGAAAGCTGTAAATCTGTGAGATGAATTAACAGAACACAAAACAGTTTCTAAAAAACATTCTTTCCACTTTTTAACGGAAGAAAATTCCTTTTTCATCATAGCCCTCTATGGGCTTCCAAATATCACCTTGAAAATTCCACAGGAACAATCTTAGTGAACGGCTTCTTGAGGGGAAAACTATAACTCTGTGAGATTAATTAAGAGAACATAAGGCAGTTTCTGAGAAAGCTTCTTTTCGGTTTTTATCTTAGAATATTTCCTTTTTGCCCTAACCCTCTATGGACTTCTAAAATCAATTTGCAAATTCCACAAGAACAGTCTTAGCGAAAGACTTCTTGAGGAGAAAACTGTAACTCTGTGAGATGAATTAACAGGACACAAAGCACTATCTCAGAAAGCTTCTTTCCAGTTTATAACGGAAAATATTTCCTTATTCACCATAGCCCTCTATGACCTTCTAAATACCACTTTCGTTATGACACAAGAACAGTCCTAGTGAAAGAATTCTTGAGGGGAAAGCTGTAAGTCTGTGAGATGAATGAACAGAACACAAAGCAGTTTCTCAGAAAGCTTCTTTCCAGTTTTCAACTGACGATATTTCCTTTTTAACCCTAGCCCTATATGGGCTTCCAAATATCACTTGGCAAATTCCACAAGAACAGACTTAGTAAAGATCTTCTTGAGGGGAAAGCTGTAATTCTGTGAGATGAATTAACAGAACACAAAGCAGTTTCTCAGAAAGCTTCTTACCAGTTTTTAACGGAAGATATTTCTTTTTTCACCAAAGCCCTCTATGGGCTTCCAAATATCACTTTAAATATTCCACAAGAACAGTCTTATCAAAAGGCTTCTTGAGGTGAAAGCTGTAACACTGTGAGATGAATTAACAGAACACAAAGCAGTTTCTCAGAAAGCTCCTTTCCAGTTTTTAACTGAAGATATTTCCTTTTTCACCGTAGCCCTCTATGGGCTTCCAAATATCACTTTGCAAATTCCACAAGAACAGTCTTAGCAAAAGGCTTCTAGAGGAAAAAACTGTAAGTATGTGAAATGAAATAACAGAACACAACGCACTTTCTCAGAAAGCTTCTTTCCAGTTTTTAACGGAAGAGAATTTCGTTTTCACCATAGACCTCTCTGGGCTTCCAAATATCACTTTGCAAATCCCAAAAGAACAGTCTTAGCGAAAAGCTTTTTGAGGGGAAAGCTGTAACTCTGTGAGATGAATTAACAGAACAAAAAGCAGTTTCTCAGAAAGCTTCTTTCCAGTTTTTAACGGAGGATAATTCCTTTTTCACCATAGCCCTCTATGGGCTTCTAAATATAACGCTCTAAATTCCACAAGAACAGTCTTAGCGAAAGGCTTCTTGAGGGGAATGTTATGGCTCTGTGAGATGAATTAACAGAACACAAAGCAGTTTCTCAGAAAGCTTATTTCAGGTTTTATCTTAGGCTATTTCTTTTTTCACCGTAGACCACTGTAGGCTTCTAAATATCATTTTCCAAATTCCACAAGAACAGTCTTAGGGTAAGGCTTCTTGACGGGAAAGCTGTAACTCTGTAAGACGAATTAACAGAACACAAGGCAGTTTCTCAGAAATCTTCGTGCCAGTTTTTAACAGCAGTTATTTCCTTTTTCACCATTGCCCTCTATGGGCTTCCAAATATCGCTTTGCAAATTGCACAAGAACAGTCTTAGCGAAAGACTTCTTGGTGGAATGCTGTAACTCTGTAGATGAATTAACAGAACACAATGCAGTTTCCCAGAAAGCTTCTTTCCACTTTTTAATGGAAGATATTTCCTTTTTTACCATAGCACTCTATGGGCTTCCAAATATCACTTTGCAAATTCCACAAGAAAGGTATTAGCGAAAGGCTTCTTTAGGCGAAAGCTGTAACTCTGTGAGATGAATTAATAGAACACAAAGTAGTTTCTCAGAAAGCTTCTTTCCAGTTTATATCGGAAGATATTTCCTTTTTCACCATATCCCTCTATGGGCTTCCAAATATCAAATTGCATATTCCAGAAGAAGAGCCTTAGCGAAGGGCTTCTTGAGAAAGGCTTTTTAGGGGAAAGCTGTAACTCTGTGAGTTGAATTAACAGAACACAAAGCAGTTTATCAGAAAGCTGGTTTCCAGTTTTTAACGGAATATATTTACTTTTTCACCGTATCCCTCTATGGGCTTCCAAATATCACTTTTCATCTTCCACAAGAACAGTTTTAGCGAAAGGTTTCTTGAGGGGAAAGCTGTAGCTCTCTGAGATTAATTAACAGACAACAAAGCAGTTTCTCACAAAGCTTCTTTCCAGTTTTTAACGGACGAGTTTTCCTTTTTCACCATATCCCTCTATGGGCTTCGAAATATCACTTTGCAAATTCCACAAGAACAGTCTTAGTGAACGGCTTCTTGAGAGGAAAGCTGTAACTCTGTGAGATGAACTAACAGAACACAAAGCAGTTTCTCAGAAAGCTTCTTTCCAGTTTTTAACGGAAGATATTTCCTTTTCCACCATAGCCCTCTATGGGCTTCCGAATATCACTTTGCAAATTCCACAAGAACTGTGTTAGAGAAAGGCTTCTTGAGGGGAAAGCTGTAACTCTCTGAGATTAATTAACAGACAACAAAGCAGTTACTCACAAATCTTCTTTCCAGTTTTTAAAGGAAGAAATTTCCTTTTTCACCATATCCCTCTATGGGTTTCGAAATATCACTTTGCAGATTCCACAAGAACAGTCTTAGTGAACGGCTTCTTGAGGGGACATCTATAACTCTGTGAGATGAATTAAGAGAACACAGTGCAGTTTTTCAGAAAGCATCTTTTCGGTTTCTATGTTACAATATTTTCTTTTTCACCATAGCTCTCTAAGGGCTTCCAAATATCACTTTCCAAATTCCAGAAGAACAATCTTAGGGGAAGACTTCTTGAAGGGAAAGCTGTAACACTGTGAGACGAATTAACAGAACACAAAGTAGTTTCTCAGAAAGCTTCTTTCCAGTTTTTCACGGAAGTTATTTCCTTTATTACCATAGCCTTCTCTGGGCTTCCATATATCAGTTTGCAAATTTCACAAGAACAGTCTTAGCGAAGTGCTTCTTGAGGAGAAACCTCTAACTATCTGAGATGAATTAACAGAACTCAAAGCAGTTTCTCAGAAAGCTTCTTTTCGGTTTTTATCTTAGGATATTTACATATGCACCATAGCTCTCTATGGCCTTCCAAATATCACTTTGTCAATTCCAAAAGAACAGTCTTTGTGAAAGGCTTCTTGAACGGAAAGCTGTAAATTTCTGAGTTGAATTAACAGAACAGAAAGCAGTTCCTCAGAAAGCTTCTTTTCAGTTTTTATCTTAGGATATTTCCTTTTTCACCCTAGCAGTCTAAGGGCTTCCAAATATCACTTTGCAAATTCCACAAGAAGAGTCTTAGCGAAAGGCTTCTTGAGGGGAAAGCTGTAACTCTGTGAGATGAATTAACAGAACAGAAAGCAGTTCCTCAGAAAGCTTCTTTTCAGTTTTTATCTTAGGATATTTCCTTTTTCACCCTAGCAGTCTAAGGGCTTCCAAATATCACTTTGCAAATTCCAGAAGAGCAGTCTTAGCGAAACGCTCATTGAGGGGAAAGCTGTAAATCTGAGAGATGAATTAACAGAACACAAAGCATTTTCTCAGAAAACTTCTTTCCAGTTTTTAACTGAAGATATTTCCTTTTTAACTATAGACCTCTTTAGGCTTTCAAATATCACTTTGCAAATTCCACAAGAACAGTCTCAGCGAGAAGTACCTTGCGGAGACAGCTGCAACTCTGTGAGATGAAAGAACAGAACACAAAAAAGTTTCTCAGAAATCTTCTTTCCAGTTTTTAACTAAAGATATTTCCTTTTTCACCATAGCACTCTATGGGCTTCCAAATATCACTTTGCAAATTCCACAAGACCAGTCCTAGCGAAAGGCTTCTTGAGGAGAAAGCTGTAACTCTTTGAGATGAATTAACAGAACAAAAAGCAGTTTCTCAGAAAGCTTCTTTTCAGTTTTTAACTGAAGATATTTCCTATTTCACCATAGCCCTCTATGGGCTTCCAAATATCACTTTGCAAATTTAACAAGAACAGCCTTCGCGAAAGACTTCTTGAGAGGAAAGCTGTAACTCTGTGAGATGAATTAACCGAACACAATACAGTTTCTCAGAAAGTTTCTTCCCAGTTTTTACGGAGGATATTTCCTGATTCACCATAGCCATCTATGGATTCCAAATATCACTTTTCAAATTCCACAATAACAGTCTTAGGAAAAGGCTTTTTGACGGGAAAAGTGTAACTCTGTGAGATGAATTAAAAGAACCCAAAGCAGTTTCTCAGAAATCTTCTTTTCATTTTTTAACGGAAAATATTTCCTTTTTCAACTTTGCCCTCTACGGGTTTCCAAATATCACTTTGTAAATTCCACAAGAAGAGTCTTAGCGAAAGGCTTCTTGAGGAGATAGCTGTAACTTTGTGTGATGAATTAACAGAACACAAAACAGTTTCCAAATACCGTCTTTCCAGTTTTTAACGTAAGATAATTCCTTTTTCACCATAGCCCTCTATGGGTGTACAAATATCACCTTGCAAATTCCACAAGAACAGTCTTAGCGAAAGGCTTCTTGAGGTGAAAACTGTAACCCTGTGAAAAGAAATAACAGAATAAAAAGCAGTTTCTCAGAAA
This sequence comes from Chlorocebus sabaeus, assembly GCF_047675955.1. Classification (NCBI taxonomy): domain Eukaryota; kingdom Metazoa; phylum Chordata; class Mammalia; order Primates; family Cercopithecidae; genus Chlorocebus; species Chlorocebus sabaeus. The sequence goes on from NW_027327856.1 coordinate 87,936, forward strand.
TCTTCTTTTCAGTTATTATCTCAGAATATTTCCTTTTTCACCATAGCCCTCTATGGGCTTCCAAATATCAATTTGCAAATTCCACAAGAACAGTGTTAGTGAACGGCTTCTTGAGGGGAAAGCAGTAACTCTGTGAGGTGAATTAACAGAACACTAAGCAGTTTCTCAGAAAACTTCTTTTCAGTTTTTATCTTAGGATATTTCCTTTTTCACCGTAGCCCTCTATGGGCTTCCAAATATCACTTTGCAAATTGCACAAGAACAGTCTTAGGGAAAATCTTCTTGAGGGCAAAAGTGTAACTCTGTGAGATAAATTAAAAGAACCCAAGGCAGTTTTTCAGAAATCTTGTTTTCATTTTTTAACGGAAAATATTTCCTTTTTAACAATAGACCTCTAGGGGTTTCCTAAAATCACTTTGAAAATTCCACAAGAACAGTGTTAGCGATATTTCTCTTGAGGAGAAAGCCGTAACTCTGTGAGATGAATTAACAGAACACAAAGCAGTTTCCAGAAAGCTTCTTTCCAGTTTTTTCGGATGATATTTCTTTTTTCACCATAGCCCTCTATGGGCTTCCAAATATCACTTTGCAAATTCCACAAGAACACTCTTAGCGAAAGGCCTCTTTAGGGAAAAGCTGTAACTCTGTGATATGAATTAACAGAACACAAAGCAGTTTCTCAGAAATCTTCTTACCAGTTCTTAACTGAGGATATTTCTTTTTTCACCATAGCCCTCAATGGTCTTCCAAATATCACTTTGCAAATTCCAAAATAACAGTCTTAGCGAAAGACTTCTGGAGGGGAAAGTTGTAACTCTGTGAGATGAATTAACAGAACACAAAGCAGTTTCTCTGAAATCTTCCTTCCAGTTTATAACGGAAGATTTTTCCTTTTACACCATAGCCCTCTATGGGCTTCGAAATATCACTTTGCAAATTGCACAACAACAGACTTAGCGAAAAGCTTCTTGAGGGGAAAGATGTAATTCTGTGAGTTGAATTAACAGAACACAAACAGTTTCTCAGAAAGCTTCTTTTCAGTTTTTATCTTAGGATATTTCCTTTTTCACTGTAGCCATCTATGGGCTTCCAAATATCACTTTACAAATTCTACCAGAAAAGTCTTAGCAAAAGGCTTCTGGAGGGGAAAGCTGTAACTCTGTGGGATGAATTAACAGAACACAAAGCAGTTTCTCAGAAATCTTCTCTCCAGTTTTTAACGGAAGATATTTCCTTTTTCACCAAAGCCATCTGTGGACTTCCAAATTTCACTTTGCAAATTCCACAAGAAAAGTCTTAACGAAAGGCTTCTTGAGGGGAAAGCTGTAACTCTGTGAGATGAATTAACGGAACAGAAAGCAGTTTCTCAGAAAGCTTCTTCCCAGTTTTTAACTGAAGATATTTCCTTTTTCACCACAGCCCTCTAAGGGCTTCCAAATATCACTTTGTTTATTTCGCAAGAAAAGCATTAGCGAAAGGATTCAGGAGTGGGAAGCTGTAATTTTTTTAGATGAATTAACAGAACACAAAACATTTTCTCAGAAATCTTCTTTCAAGTTTTTAATGGAAGATATTTCCATTTTGACCATAGCCCTCTGAGGGCTTACAAATATCACTTTGTAAATCCCACAAGAACAGTCTTAGCGAAAGCCTTCTTAAGGGGAAAGATGTAACTCGGTGAGGTATATTAACAGAACATGCGGCAGTTTCTCAGAATTCTTCTTTCCAGTTTTTAACGGAAGATATTTCCTTTTTCACCATATCCCTCTATGGGCTTCCAAATATCACTTTGCAAAATCCACAAGAACAGCCTTAGTGAACGGTTTCTTGTGGAGAAACCTGTAACTCTGTGAGATGAATTAACAGAACACAAAGCAGTTTCTCAGAAAGATTCTTTCCAGTTTTTAACGGAAGATATTTCCTTTTTTACCATAGCCCTCTATGGGCTTCCAAATATCACTTTGAAAATTCCACAAGAACAGTCTTAGTTAACGGCTTCTTGAGGGGAAAGCTGTAACGTTGTGAGATGAATTAAGAGAACACAAAACAGTTTCTCAGAAAGCTTCTTTCCAGTTTTTAACGGAACATATTTCCTATTTCACCATAGCCCTCCATTGGCTTCCAAATTACACTTTGCAAATTCCACAAGAAGAGTCTTAGCGAAAGGCTTCTTAAGGGGAAAGATGTAACTCGGTGAGGTATATTAAGAGAACATGCGGCAGTTTCTCAGAATTCTTCTTTCCAGTTTTTAACGGAAGATATTTCCTTTTTCACCATATCCCTCTATGGGCTTCCAAATATCACTTTGCAAATTCCACAAGAACAGCCTTAGTGAACGGTTTCTTGTGGAGAAACCTGTAACTCTGTGAGATGAATTAACAGAACACAAAGCAGTTTCTCAGAAAGATTCTTTCCAGTTTTTAACGGAAGATATTTCCTTTTTCACCATAGCCCTCTATGGGCTTCCAAATATCACTTTGAAAATTCCACAAGAACAGTCTTAGTTAACGGCTTCTTGAGGGGAAAGCTGTAACGTTGTGAGATGAATTAAGAGAACACAAAACAGTTTCTCAGAAAGCTTCTTTCCAGTTTTTAACGGAACATATTTCCTATTTCACCATAGCCCTCCATTGGCTTCCAAATTACACTTTGAAAATTCCACAAGAAGAGTCTTAGCGAAAGGCTTCTGGAGGTATAAGCTGTAACTCTGTGAGGTGAATTCACCGAACACAAAGCAGTTTCTCAGAAAGCTTCTTTTTAGTTTTTATCTTAGGATATTTCCTTTTTCAACAAAGCCCTCAATGGGCTTCCAAATATCACTTTGCAAATTCCACAAAAACAGTCTTATCGAAAGGCTTCTTGAGGGAAAAGCTGTAACTCTGTGAGATGAATTAACAGAACTCAAAGCAGTTTCTCAGAAATCTTCTTTCCAGTTTTTAACGGAATATATTTACTTTTTCACCATAGCCCTCTATAGGCCTCCAAATATCACTTTGCAAATTCCACAAGAACAGTCTTTGCGAAAGGCTTCTTGAGGGGAAAGCTGTGACTGTGTGAGATAAATTAACAGAACACCATGCAGTTTCTCGGAAATCTTCTTCCCAGTTTTTAACGGAAGATATTTCCTTTTCCACCATAGCCCTCTACGGGCTTCCAAATATCACTTTGCAAATTTCACAAGAACAGTCTTAGTGAACAGCTTCTTGAGTAGAAAGCTGTAACTCTGTGAGATGAACTAACAAAACGAAAAGCGGTTTCTCAGAAAGCTTCTTTTCTTTTTTTAGGTTAGGATATTTCTATTTTCACCATTGCCCTCTAGGGTCTTCCAAATATCACTTTGAAATTTCCACAAAAACAACCTTAGCGCAAGGCTTCTTGAGGGGAAAACTGTAACTCTGTGAGTTGAATTAACAGAACACAAAGCAGTTTCTCAGAAAGCTTCTTTTCAGTTTTTAATTGAATGTATTTTCTTTTTCACCATTGCCCTCTATGGGTTGCCAAGTATCACTTTGCAAATTTCACAAGAATAGTCTTAATAAATGGCTTCTTGAGGGTAAAGCTGTAACTCTATGAGATGAACTAACAGAATACAAGGCATTTTCTCAGAAAGCTTCTTTTCGACTTTTATCATAGGATATTTCCATTTTCACTATAGCACTCTATGGGCTTCCGAGTATCACTTTGCAAATTCCACAAGAACAGTCTTAGTGAAAGGCTTCTTAAGGGGAAAGCTCTAACTCTTTGAGATGATACAACAGAACACAAAGCAGTTTTTCAGAAAGCTTATTTTCAGTTTCTATCTTAGGCTATTTCCTTTTTCACCATAGCCCTCTATGGTCTTCCAAATATCACCTTGCAAATTCCACAAGAACAGTCTTAGCGAAAGGCTTCTGGAGGGGAAAGCTCTAATTCGGTGAGATGTATTAACAGAAAACACGCCAGTTTCTCAGAAAGCTTCTTTCCCCTTTTTAACGGGAGATATTTCCTTTTTCACCATAGCCCTCTGTGGGTTACCAAATATGAATTTGCAAATTGCACAAGAAGAGTCTTAGTGAACGGCTTCTTGGGGGAAAGCTGTAACTCTGTGAGATGAATTAACAGAACACAAAGCAGTTTCCCAGAAAGCTTCTTTTCGGTTTTTAACGGAAGATATTCCCTTTTTCACCATAGCCCTCTATGGGCTTCGAAAATTCTCTTTGCAAATTCCACAAGAACAGTCTTAGCGAAATGGTTCTGCAGGGACAAGCTGTAACTCTGTGAGTTGAATTAACAATACACAAAGCAGTTTCTCAGAAAGCTTCTGTTCAGTTTTTATGTTACAATATTTCCTTTTAAACCACAGCCTTCTAAGGGCTCCAAATATCACTTTGCAAATTCCAGAAGAACAGTCTTAGCGAAAGGCTTCTTGAAGGGAAAGCTGTAACACTGTGAGTTGAATTAAGAGAACACAAAGTAGTTTCTCAGAAAGATTCTTTCCAGTTTTAAACTGAAGCTATTTCCTTTTTCACCATAGCCCTCTACGGGCTTCCAATATCACTTTGCAAATTTCACAAGAACAGTCGTAGTGAACGGTTTCTTGAGGGTAAAGCCGTAACTCTGTGAGATGAACTAACAGAACACAATGCAGTTTCTCAGAAAGCTTCTTTTCGATTTTTATCTTTGGTTATTTCCATTTTCACCATAGCCATCTAGGGGCTTCCAAATATCACTTTGCAAATACCACAAAAACTGCCTTAGCGACAGGCTTCTTGAGGGGAAAACTGTAACTCTGTGAGTTGATTTAACAGAAAACAAAGCAGTTGCTCAGAAAGCTTCTTTTCAGTTTTTATCTTAGGGCATTTCCTTTTTCACTATAGCCCTCTAAGGGCTTCGAAATATCACTTTGCAAATTCCACAAGAACAGTCTTAGCCAAAGACTTCTGGAGGGGAAAGCTATAACTCTGTGAGATGAATTAACAGAACACAAAGCAGTTTCTCAGGAAGCTTCTTTCCAGTTTTTAACTGAAGGTATATCCTTTTTCACCATAGCCCTCTAAGGGCTTCCAAATGTCTCTTTCCAAATTCGAGAAGAGCAGTCTTAGCGAAATTCTTCTTGAGGGGAAAGCTGGAACACTGTGAGATGAATTAACAGAACACAAAGCAGCTTCTCAAAAAGCTTGTTTTCAGTTTTTATCTTAGGCTATTTCCTTTTTCACCATAGCCCTCTGTGGGCTCCTAAATATCACTTTGCAAATTCCACAAGAAGAGTCTTAGCGAAAGGCTTCTTGAAGGAAAGCTGTAACTCTGTGAGATGAATTAACAGAACACAAAGCAGTTTCTCAGAAAGGTTCTTTCCAGTTTTTACCTGAAGATATTTCCTTTTTCACCAAAGCCCTCTATGGGCTTCCAAATATCACTTTGAAATCCCACAAGAACAGACTTAGCGAAAATATTCTTGTGGGAAAATCTGTAACTCTGTGAAATGAATTAACAAATACAAAGGAGTCTCTTAGAAAGCTTCTTTCCAGATTTTAATTGAAGATATTTCCTTTTTCACCATACCCCTCTATGGGCTTCCAAATATCACTTCGCAAATTCCACAAGAACCGTCTTAGCGAAAGGCTTCCTGAGGGGAAAGCTGTAACCCTGTGAAATGAACTAACAGAACACAAAGCAGTTTCTCAGAAAGCTTCTTTTTCTGTTTTTATCGTAGGATATTTCCTTTTTCACCATAGCCCTCTATGGGCTTACAAATATCACATTGCAAATTCCACAAGAACAGTGTCAGTGAAAGGCTTCTTGAGGGGACAGCTGTAACTCAGTGAGATGTATTACACCAGCACATGGCAGTTTCTCAGAAAGCTTCTTTCGAGTTTTTAACTGAAGATGTTTCTTTTTTCACCACAGCCCTCTAAGGGCTTCCAAGTATCACTTTGCAATGCTCTGGTTTCTCTTAAGATTGTATAAATCTTTCGCATTTTACCAAATATCACTTTGCAAATTCCACAAACACAGTCTTAGGGAAAGGCTTCTGGACGGAAAAGCTGTAACTCTGTAAGGTAAATTAACAGAACACAAGGCAGTTTCTCATACAGCTTCTTTCCAGTTTTTATCTGAAAATATTTCCTTTTTCACCATAGCCCTCTAAGGGCTTCCAAATATCACATTGCAAATCACACAAGAACAGTCATAGCGAAAGGCTTCTTGAGGGGAAAGCTGTAATCGGTGAGGTGTATTAACAGAACACACGGCAGTTTCTCAGAAAGCTTCTTTCCAGTTTTTAACGGAAGATATTTCCTTTTTCACCATAGCCCTCTATGGGCTTCAAAATATCACTTGGCAAGTTCCACTAGAACAGCCTTAGCGAACGTCTTCTTGAGGGGAAAGCTGTAACTCGGTGGATGTATTAACAGAACACACGGCAGTTCCTCTGAAAGCTTCTTTCCCGTTTTTAACGGAAGATATTTTCCTTTTCACCGTAGCCCTCTACGGGTTTGCCAATATCAATTTGCAAATTTCACAACAATAGTCTTAGTGGGGCACCTTGAGGGCAAAACTGAAACTCTGTGAGATGAACTAACAGAACACAAAGCAGTTTCGCAGAAAGCTTCTTTTCGACTTTATCTTAGGATATTTCCATTTCCACCATATCCCTCTATGGGCATCCAAATATCACTTTGCAAATTACACAAGAACAGTCTAATCGAAAGGCTTCATGAGGGAAAACCTGTAACTCTTTGAGGTGAATTAACAGAACACAAAGCAGTTTCTCAGAAAGCTTCTTTTCAGTTTTTAACAGAAGATATTTCCTTTTACACCGTAGCCCTCTATGGGCTTAAAAATATCACTTTTCAAATTACACAACAACAGCCTTAGCGAAAGCTACTTGAGGGGAAAGCTGTAACTCTGTGAGATGAATTAACAGAACACAAAGCAGTTTCTCAGAAAGCTTGTTTCCAGTTTTTAACGGAAGATATTTCCTTTTTCACCATAGCCCTCTATGGGCTTCCAAATACCACCTTGCAAATTCCACAAGAACAGTCTTAGGGAAAGGCTTCTGGAGGGGAAAGCTGTAACTCTGTTAGATGAATTAACAGAACACAAAGCAGTTTCTCAGAAAGCTTCTTTTCAGTTTTTAACTGAAGTAATTTCCTTTTTCACCGTACCCCTCTATAAGCTTCCAAATATCACTTTGAAATCCCACAAGAACAGTCTTAGCGAAAGGCTTCTTTAGGGGAAAGGTGTAACTCGGTTAGGTGTATTAACAGAACACACGACATTTTCTGAGAAAGCTTCTTTCCAGATTTAACGGAAGATATTTTTTTTATGACCATAGCCCCCTGCCGGATTCCAAATATCACTTTGCAAATTCCACAAGAACAGTCTTAGCGAAAGACTTCTGGAGGGGAAAGCTATAACTCTGTGAGATGAACTAACAGAACACAAAGCAGTTTCTCAGAAAGCTCCTTTACAGTTTTTAACTGAAGATATTTCCTTTTCCACCATAGCCCTCTATGGGATTCGAAATTTCATTTTTCAAATTCCACAAGAACAGTCTTAGTAAACGGCTTCTTGAGGGGAAAGATGTAACTCTGTGAGATGAATTAACAGAACACAAAGCAGTTTCTCAGAAAGCTTCTCTTCGGTTTTTATCTTAGGATATTTCCATTTTCACCATAGCCCTCTATGGGCTTCCAAATATCACTTTGCAAATTCCACAAGAACAGTGATATCGAAAGTCTTCTGTAGGGGAAAGCTGTATCTCTGTGAGATATTTTAACAGAACATACAGCAGTTTGTCAGAAAGCTTCTTTCAAGATTTTAACGGAAGATAATTCCTTTTTCACCATAGCCCTCTAAGGGGTTCAAAATATTAATATGCATATTTCACAAGAATAGTCTTAGTGAACGGCTTCGTGAGGGAAAGCTGAAACTCTGTGAGATTATCTAACAGAACACAAAGCGGTTTCTGAGAAAGATTGTTTTCGGTTTTTAACGGAACATATTTCCTTTTTCACCATAGACCTCTATGGGCTTCCAAATATCATTTTGCAAATTCCACAAGATCAGTCTTAGCGAAAGGCTTCTTGAGGGAAAGCTGAAACTCTGTGAGATTAACTAACAGAACACAAAGCAGTTTCTGAGAAAGATTGTTTTCGGTTTTTAACGGAAGATATTTCCTTTTTCACCATAGCCCTCTATGGGTTTCCAAATATCATTTTGCAAATTCCACAAGAACAGTCTTAGCGAAAGGCTTCTTGAGGGAAAGCTGTAACTCTGTGAGATGAATTAATAGAACACAAAGCAGTTTCTCAGAAATCTTCTTTCCCGTTTTTAACGGAAGATATTTCCTTTTTCACAATAGCCTTCTATGGGCTTCCAAATATCACCTTGCAAATACCACAAGAACAGTCTTAGCGATACGCTTCTAGAGGGAAAAGCTGTAACTCTGTGAGATGAATTAACAGAACAAAAGCAGTTTCTCAGAAAGCTTCTTTTCAGTTTTTATCTTAGAATATTTCCTTTTTCAAGATAGCTTTTTATGGGCTTCCAATATCAATTTGCAAATTTCACAAGAACAGTTTTAGTGAATGGCTTCTGGAGGTGAAAGCTGTAACTCTGTGAGATGAATTAACAGAATACAAAGCAGTTTCTCACAAAGCTTCTTTTCAGTTTTTAACGAAAGTTATTTCTTTTTTCACCGTAGCCTTCTATGGGCATCCAAATATCACTTTTCAAATTCCACAAGAAGAGTCTTAGCGAAAGGCTTCCTGAAGGAAAGCTGTAACTCTGTGAGATGAATTAAGGGAACACAAAGCAGTTTCTCAGAAAGCTTCTTTCCAGTTTTTACCTGAAGATATTTCCTTTTTCACCATAGCCCTCTATGGGCTTCCAAATATCACTTTGCAAATCCCAGAAGAACAGACTTAGCGAAAATCTTCTTGTGGGAAAGCTGTAACTCGGTGAGATGTATTAACAGAACACACGGCAGTATCTCAGAAACATTCTTTCCAGTTTTTAACTTAGGATATTTCCTTTTTCACCATAGCCCTCTATGGGCTTCCAAATATCACTTTTGAAATTTCACAAGAACAGTCTTAGTGAACGACTTCTTGAGGGGAAAGCTGTAACCCTGCGAAATGAACTAACAGAACACAAAGCAGTTTCTCAGAAAGCTTCTATTTCAGTTTTTATCTTAGGATATTTCCTTTTTCACCGTAGCCCTCTATGGGCTTACAAATATCACTTTGCAAATTCCAGAAGAACAGACTTAGCGAAAGGCTTCTGGAGGGGAAAGCTGTAACTCAGTGAGATGTATTAACAGAACACACGGCAGTTTCTCCGAAAGCTTCTTTCCAGTATTTTACGGAAGATATTTCTTTTTTCACCACAACCCTCTATGGGTTTCTAAATATCAATATGCAAATTTCACAAGAACAGCCTTAGTGAACTGCCTTTTGAACGGAAAGCTGAAACTCTGTGAGATGAACCAACAGAACACAATGCAGTTTCTCAGAAATCTTCTTTTCGGTTTTTAACGGAAGATATTTCCTTTTTCACCATAGCCCTTTAGGGTCTTCCAAATATCACTTTGGAAATTCCACAAGAACAGACATAGCGAAAGGCTTCTTGAGGGAAAATTGTAACTCTCTGAGATGATTTAACAGAACACAAAGCAGTTTCTCAGAAATCTTCTTTCCAGTTTTTAACGGAAGATATTTCCTTTTTCACCATAGCCCTCTACGGGCTTCCAAATATCCCTTTGCCAATTCCACAAGAACAGCCTTAGCGAAAGGCTTCTTGAAGGGAAAGATGTAACTCTGTGAGATGAATAAACAGAACACAAAGAAATTTCTCAGAAAACTTCTTTTCAGTTTTTATCCTAGGATGTTTCCTTTTTCACCATAGCCCTGTATGGGCTACCAAATATCACTTTGCAAATTCCACAAGAAGAGTCTTAGCGAAATTCTTCTTGAGGGGAAAGCTGTAACTCTGTGAGATGAATTAACAAAACACAAGGCAGTTTCCCAGAAAACATCTTTCCAGGTTTTAACGGAAGATATTCCCTTTTTCACCATAGCCTTTTATGGTTTCCAGATATCACTATGCCTATCCAACAAGAACAGTCTTAGGGAAAGGGTTCTAGAGGAGAAAGCTGTAACTCTCTAAGATAAATTAACAGAACACAAAGCAGTTTCTCAGAAAGGTTCATTTCAGTTTTTATCTTAGTATATTTCCTTTTTCAACATAGCCTTCTAAGGGCTTCCAAATATCACCTTGCAAATTCCACAAGAACAGTCTTAGCAAAAGGCTTCTTGAGGGGAAAGCTGTAACTCTGTGAGATGAACTAACAAAACACAAAACAGTATGTCAGAAAGCTTTTTTTCAGTTTTCATCTTAGGATATATCCTTTTTCACCGTAGACCTCTAAGGGCTCCCAAATATCACTTTGGAAATTCCACAAGAACATTCTTAGCGAAAGGCTTCTTGAGGGGAAAGCTGTACGACTGAGAGATGTATTAACAGAACACAAAGCAGTGTTTCTGAAAGCTTCTTTCTAGTTTTTCACTGAAGATATTTCCTTTTTCACCATAGCCCTCTATGGGCTTTCAAATATCACTTTCCAAATTCCACAAGAAGATTCTTAGTGAACGGCATCTTGAGGGGAAAGCTATAACACTGTGAGATGAATTAACAGAACCCACAGTAGTTTCTCAGAAATCTTTCCAGTTTTAACGGAAGATATTTCCTTTTTCACCATAGCCCTCTACGGTCTTCCAAATATCACTTTGCAAATTCCAAAAGAACAGTCTTAGGGAAAGGCTTCTTGAGGGGAAAGCTGTAACTCTGTGAGATGAATTAAAAGAACACAAAGCAGTTTCTCAGAAAGCTTCTTTCCATTTTTAACGGAAGATAATTCCTTTTTCACCATAGCTGTCTATGGGCTTCAAAATATCACTTTGCAAATTCCAGAAAAACAGTCTCAGCGAAAGGCTTCTTGAGAAAGGCTTTTTAGGGGAAAGCTGTAACTCTGTGAGATGAATTAACAGAACACAAGGCAGTTTGTCACAAAGCTTCTTTCCAATTTTTAACGGAAGATATTTCCTTTTTCACCTTTGACCACTAAGGGCTTCCAAATATAACTTTGCAGATTCCACAAGAACAGGCATAGCGTAAGGCTTCATGAGTGGAAAGCTGTAACTCTGTGAGATGAATTAACAGAACACAAAGCTGTTTCTCAGAAAGATTACTTCCAGTTTTTAACGGAAGATATTTCCTTTTTCACCATGTCCCTCTATGGGCTCCAAATATCACTTTGCAATTTAAACAAGAACAGCCTGAGCGAAAGGCTTCTTGAGGGGAAAGCTGTAACTCTGTGAGATGAATTAACAGGACACAAAGAAGTTTCTCAGAAATCTTTTTTCCAGTTTTTAACGGAAAATATTTCCTTTTTCACCATAGCCTTCTTTGGGCTTCCAAATATCACTTTACAAATTCCACAAGAAGAGTCTTAGCGAAAGGTTTCCTGTGGAGAAATCTGTAACTTTGTGAGATGAATTAACAGGAAACAAAACAGTTTCTCAGAGAGATTCTTTCCAGTTTTAAACGGAAGATAATTCCTGTTTCACCATAGCCCTCTATGGGTTTCAGAATATCACTTTCTAAATTCCACAAGAACAGTCTTAGCGAAAGGCTTCTTGAGGGGAAAGCTCTGACTCTGTGAGATCAATTAACAGAACACATAGCATTCTCCCAGAAAGCTTCTTTCCTGTTGTTAACTGAAGAAAATTCCTTTTTCACCAAAGTCCTCTATGGGCTTCCAAATATCACTTTGCAAATCCCACAGATCAGTCTTAGCGAAAGGCTTCTTGAGGGGAAAGCTGTAACTCTGTGAGATGAATTAACAGAAGACAAGACAGTTTCTCAGAAAGCTTCTTTCCAGTTTTCAACGGAAGATATTTCCTTTTTCACCATAGCCCTCTATGGGCTTCCAAATATCACTTTGCAAATTTCACAAGGATAGTCTTAGTGAACGGCCTCTTGAGAGGAAAGCTGTAACCCTGTGCGATGAACTAACAGAACACAAAGTAATTTGTCAGAAAGCTTCTTATCGGTTTTTATCTTGGGATATTTCCATTTTCACCATAGCCCTCTATGGGCTTCCAAATATCACTTTGCGAATTCCAAAAGAACAGCCTTAGGCAAAAGCTTCTTGAGGAGAAAGCTGTAACTTTGTGAGTTGAATTAACAGAACACAAAGTAGTTTCTCAGAAAGCTTCTTTTCGGTTTTTAACTTAGGATATTTCCTTTTCCACCATAGCCCTCTATGGGCTTCCAACTATCACTTTGAAAATTCCACTAGAACCGTCTTAGCGAAAGGCTTCTTGAGGGGAAAGCTGTAAATCTGTGAGATGAACTAACAGAAAACAAAGCAGTTTATCAGAAAGCTTCTTTTCGGTTTTTATCTTAGGATACTTCCATTATCCCCATAGCCCTCTATGGGCTTCGAAATATCACTTTGCAAATTTCACAAGAACAGTCCTAGTGAATGGCTTCTGGAGGGGAAAGCTGTAAGTCTGTGAGATGAATTAACAGAACTGAAAGCAGTTTCTCAGAAATCTTCTTTCAAGTTTTCAACAGAAAATATTGCATTTTTCACCATAGCCCTCTATGGGCTTCCAAATATCAGTTTGCATATTCCACAAGAACTGTCTTAGGGAAAGGGTTCTTGAGAGGAAAGCTGTAACGCTGTGAGACAAATTAATAGAACACAAAGCAGTTTCTCAGAAAACTTCTTTCCTTTTATTACCAGAGGATACTTCCCTTTTCCCCATAGCCCTTTATGGGCTTCCAAATAACACTTTGCAAATTCCACAAGAACAGTCTTAGCGAAATATTTCTTGAGAAAGGCTTCTTGATGGGAAAGATGTAACTCTCTCAGTTGAATTAACCAAACACAAAGCAGTTTCTCAGAATGGTTCTTTTCAGTTTTTATCCTAGGATATTTCCTTTTTCACCATAGCCCTCTACGGGCTCCCAAATACCACTTCTCAAATTCCACAAGAACAATCTTAGCGAAAGGCTTCTTGAGGGGAAAACTGTAACTCTGTGAGATGAATTAACAGAACCCAAAGCAGTCTCTCAGAAAGCTTCTTTCCAGTTTTTAACGGAAGATATTTCCTTTTTCACCAGAGCCCTCTATGGTCTTCCAGATATCTCTTTGCAAATTTCACAAGAACAGACTTAGCGAAAGGCTTCTAGAGGGAAAAGCTGTAACACTGTGAGATGAATTCACAGAACAGAAAGCAGTTTCACACAAAGCTTTTTTTCAGTTTTCATCTTAGGATACTTCCTTTTTCACCATAGTCCTCTATGGGCTTCCAATATCACTTTGCAAATTCCACAAGAACATTGTTAGTGAAAGGCTTCTGGAGGGGGAAACTGTAATTGTGTGAGATGAATTAACAGAACACAAAGCAGTTTCTCGAAAGCTTCTTTCCAGTATTTAACGGAAGATATTTCCTTTTTCACCACAGCCCTCTATGGGCTTCCAAATATCACTTTGCAAATTCCACAAGAACATTCTTAGCGAAAGGTTTCTGGAGGGGACATCTGTAACTCTGGGAGATGAATTAACAGAACACAAAGCAGTTTCTCGAAAGCTTCTTTCCGGTTTTTAACGGAAGATATTTCCTTTTTCACCATGGACCTCTATGGGCTTCCAAATATCACTTTGCCATTTCCACAGGAACAATCTTAGCGAAAGGCTTTTTGAGGGGAAAGCTGTAAGTCTGTGAATGAATTAACAGAACACCAAGCAGTTTCTCAGAAAGATTCTTTCCAATTTTTAACGGAAGATATTTCCATTTTCACCATAGCCCTCTATGGGCTTCGAAACATCACCTTGCAAATTCCACAAGAACAGTCTTAGGGAAAGGCTTTTTTAGGGGAAAGCTGTAACTCTGTCACATGAATTAACAGAACACAAAGTAGTTTCTCAGAAAGCTTTTTTTCGGTTTTTATCTTAGGATATTTCCATTTTCACCATAGACCTCTATGGGCTTCGAAATATCACTTTGCAAATTTCCCAAGAATAGTCTTAGTGAACGGCTCCTGAAGGGGATATGTGTACCTCTGTGAGATGAATTAATAGAACACAAAGCAGTTTCACAGAAAACTTCTTTCCATTTTTTAATGGAAGATACTTCCCTTTTCACCATAGCCCTCTATGGGCTTCCAAATATCTCTCTGCAATTTCACAAGAAGAGTCTTAGCAAAAGGCTTCTTGATTGAAAAGCAGTAACTCTGAGAGATGAACTAACAGAACAAAAAACAGTTTCTCAAAAAGCTTCTTTTCAGTTTTTATCTTATCATATTTCCTTTTTCACCATAGCCATCTATGTGCTTTTAAATATCACTTTGCAAATTCCACAAGAACATTCTTAACGAAAGGCTTCTGGAGGGGAAAGGTGCAACTCTGTGAGATGAATTAACAGAACACAAAGAAGTTTCTCAGAAAGCTTCTTTTCAGTTTTTAACAGAAGATATTTTCTCTTTCAGTATAGCCAACTATGGCCTTCCAAATATTACTTTGCAAATTCCACAAAAACAACCTTTGCGAAAGGCTTCTTTAGGGGAAAGCTGTAACCCTGTGAGTTGAATTAACAGAACAAAAAGCAGTTTCTCATAAAGGTTCTTTCAGTTTTTATCTTAGGATACTTCCTTTCTCACCATAGCCCACTATGGGCTTCCAAATATCACTTTGCAATTTCCACAAGAACATTCTTAGTGAGCGGCTTATTGAGGGGAAAGCTGTACTTCTGTGAGATGAATTAACAGAACACAAAACAGTTTCTCAGAAAGATTATTTCCAGTTTTTAACGGAAGATATTTCCTTTTTCACCGTTGCCCTCTATGGGCTTCGAAATATCACTTTGCAAATTCCACAAGAACAGTCTTAGCGAAAAGCTTCTTGAGGGGAAAGCTGTAACTCTGTGAGATCAATTAACAGAACACAATGTAGTTTCTCAGAAAGCTTCTTTCCCCTTTTTAACAGAAGAGATTTCCTTTTTCACCATAGCACTCTATGGGCTTCCAAATATCACTGTGCAAATTCCACAAGAACAGTCTTATCGAAAGGCTTCTTGAGGGGAAAGCTGTAACTCTGTGAGATGAACTAAGAGAACACAAAGCCGTTTCTCAGAAAGCTTCTTTCCAGTTTTTAACGGAAGAGATTTCCTTTTTAACCATAGCCCTCTATGGACTTTGTCACTTTACAAATACCACAAGAACACTCTTAGCGAAAGGCTTCCTGAGTGGAAAGCTGTAACTCTGTGAGATGAATTAACAAAACACAATGCAGTTTCTCAGAAAGCTTCCTTTCGGTTTTTATCTTAGAATATTTCCTTTTTCACCATAACCCTCTAGTGGCTTCCAATAGCACTTTGCAAATTCCACAAGAAAAATCTCATTGAACGGTTTCTTCAGGGGAAAGCTGTAACTCTGTGAGATGAATTAACAGAACACAGAAAGCAGTTTCTCAGAAACCTTCTTTGCAGTTTTTAACGGAAGAGATTTCCTTTTTAACCATAGCCCTCTATGGACTTTAATTATCACTTTGCAAATACCACAAGAACACTCTTAGCGAAAGGCTTCCTGAGTGGAAAGCTGTAACTCTATGAGATGAATTAACAAAACACAATGCAGTTTCTCAGAAAGCTTCCTTTCGGTTTTTATCTTAGGATATTTCCTTTTTCACCATAACCCTCTAGTGGCTTCCAATAGCAGTTTGCAAATTCCGCAAGAACAATCTCATTGAACGGTTTCTTCAGGGGAAAGCTGTAACTCTGTGAGATGAATTAACAGAACACAAGGCAGTTTGTCACAAAGCTTCTTTCCAATTTTTAACGGAAGATATTTCCTTTTTCACCTTTGACCACTAAGGGCTTCCAAATATAACTTTGCAGATTCCACAAGAACAGGCATAGCGTAAGGCTTCATGAGTGGAAAGCTGTAACTCTGTGAGATGAATTAACAGAACACAAAGCTGTTTCTCAGAAAGATTACTTCCAGTTTTTAACGGAAGATATTTCCTTTTTCACCATGTCCCTCTATGGGCTCCAAATATCACTTTGCAATTTAAACAAGAACAGCCTGAGCGAAAGGCTTCTTGAGGGGAAAGCTGTAACTCTGTGAGATGAATTAACAGGACACAAAGAAGTTTCTCAGAAATCTTTTTTCCAGTTTTTAACGGAAAATATTTCCTTTTTCACCGTAGCCTTCTTTGGGCTTCCAAATATCACTTTACAAATTCCACAAGAAGAGTCTTAGCGAAAGGTTTCCTGTGGAGAAATCTGTAACTTTGTGAGATGAATTAACAGGAAACAAAACAGTTTCTCAGAGAGATTCTTTCCAGTTTTAAACGGAAGATAATTCCTGTTTCACCATAGCCCTCTATGGGTTTCAGAATATCACTTTCTAAATTCCACAAGAACAGTCTTAGCGAAAGGCTTCTTGAGGGGAAAGCTCTGACTCTGTGAGATCAATTAACAGAACACATAGCATTCTCCCAGAAAGCTTCTTTCCTGTTGTTAACTGAAGAAAATTCCTTTTTCACCAAAGTCCTCTATGGGCTTCCAAATATCACTTTGCAAATCCCACAGATCAGTCTTAGCGAAAGGCTTCTTGAGGGGAAAGCTGTAACTCTGTGAGATGAATTAACAGAAGACAAGACAGTTTCTCAGAAAGCTTCTTTCCAGTTTTCAACGGAAGATATTTCCTTTTTCACCATAGCCCTCTATGGGCTTCCAAATATCACTTTGCAAATTTCACAAGGATAGTCTTAGTGAACGGCCTCTTGAGAGGAAAGCTGTAACCCTGTGCGATGAACTAACAGAACACAAAGTAATTTGTCAGAAAGCTTCTTATCGGTTTTTATCTTGGGATATTTCCATTTTCACCATAGCCCTCTATGGGCTTCCAAATATCACTTTGCGAATTCCAAAAGAACAGCCTTAGGCAAAAGCTTCTTGAGGAGAAAGCTGTAACTTTGTGAGTTGAATTAACAGAACACAAAGTAGTTTCTCAGAAAGCTTCTTTTCGGTTTTTAACTTAGGATATTTCCTTTTCCACCATAGCCCTCTATGGGCTTCCAACTATCACTTTGAAAATTCCACTAGAACCGTCTTAGCGAAAGGCTTCTTGAGGGGAAAGCTGTAAATCTGTGAGATGAACTAACAGAAAACAAAGCAGTTTATCAGAAAGCTTCTTTTCGGTTTTTATCTTAGGATACTTCCATTATCCCCATAGCCCTCTATGGGCTTCGAAATATCACTTTGCAAATTTCACAAGAACAGTCCTAGTGAATGGCTTCTGGAGGGGAAAGCTGTAAGTCTGTGAGATGAATTAACAGAACTGAAAGCAGTTTCTCAGAAATCTTCTTTCAAGTTTTCAACAGAAAATATTGCATTTTTCACCATAGCCCTCTATGGGCTTCCAAATATCAGTTTGCATATTCCACAAGAACTGTCTTAGGGAAAGGGTTCTTGAGAGGAAAGCTGTAACGCTGTGAGACAAATTAATAGAACACAAAGCAGTTTCTCAGAAAACTTCTTTCCTTTTATTACCAGAGGATACTTCCCTTTTCCCCATAGCCCTTTATGGGCTTCCAAATAACACTTTGCAAATTCCACAAGAACAGTCTTAGCGAAATATTTCTTGAGAAAGGCTTCTTGATGGGAAAGATGTAACTCTCTCAGTTGAATTAACCAAACACAAAGCAGTTTCTCAGAATGGTTCTTTTCAGTTTTTATCCTAGGATATTTCCTTTTTCACCATAGCCCTCTACGGGCTCCCAAATACCACTTCTCAAATTCCACAAGAACAATCTTAGCGAAAGGCTTCTTGAGGGGAAAACTGTAACTCTGTGAGATGAATTAACAGAACCCAAAGCAGTCTCTCAGAAAGCTTCTTTCCAGTTTTTAACGGAAGATATTTCCTTTTTCACCAGAGCCCTCTATGGTCTTCCAGATATCTCTTTGCAAATTTCACAAGAACAGACTTAGCGAAAGGCTTCTAGAGGGAAAAGCTGTAACACTGTGAGATGAATTCACAGAACAGAAAGCAGTTTCACACAAAGCTTTTTTTCAGTTTTCATCTTAGGATACTTCCTTTTTCACCATAGTCCTCTATGGGCTTCCAATATCACTTTGCAAATTCCACAAGAACATTGTTAGTGAAAGGCTTCTGGAGGGGGAAACTGTAATTGTGTGAGATGAATTAACAGAACACAAAGCAGTTTCTCGAAAGCTTCTTTCCAGTATTTAACGGAAGATATTTCCTTTTTCACCACAGCCCTCTATGGGCTTCCAAATATCACTTTGCAAATTCCACAAGAACATTCTTAGCGAAAGGTTTCTGGAGGGGACATCTGTAACTCTGGGAGATGAATTAACAGAACACAAAGCAGTTTCTCGAAAGCTTCTTTCCGGTTTTTAACGGAAGATATTTCCTTTTTCACCATGGACCTCTATGGGCTTCCAAATATCACTTTGCCATTTCCACAGGAACAATCTTAGCGAAAGGCTTTTTGAGGGGAAAGCTGTAAGTCTGTGAATGAATTAACAGAACACCAAGCAGTTTCTCAGAAAGATTCTTTCCAATTTTTAACGGAAGATATTTCCATTTTCACCATAGCCCTCTATGGGCTTCGAAACATCACCTTGCAAATTCCACAAGAACAGTCTTAGGGAAAGGCTTTTTTAGGGGAAAGCTGTAACTCTGTCACATGAATTAACAGAACACAAAGTAGTTTCTCAGAAAGCTTTTTTTCGGTTTTTATCTTAGGATATTTCCATTTTCACCATAGACCTCTATGGGCTTCGAAATATCACTTTGCAAATTTCCCAAGAATAGTCTTAGTGAACGGCTCCTGAAGGGGATATGTGTACCTCTGTGAGATGAATTAATAGAACACAAAGCAGTTTCACAGAAAACTTCTTTCCATTTTTTAATGGAAGATACTTCCCTTTTCACCATAGCCCTCTATGGGCTTCCAAATATCTCTCTGCAATTTCACAAGAAGAGTCTTAGCAAAAGGCTTCTTGATTGAAAAGCAGTAACTCTGAGAGATGAACTAACAGAACAAAAAACAGTTTCTCAAAAAGCTTCTTTTCAGTTTTTATCTTATCATATTTCCTTTTCACCATAGCCATCTATGTGCTTTTAAATATCACTTTGCAAATTCCACAAGAACATTCTTAACGAAAGGCTTCTGGAGGGGAAAGGTGCAACTCTGTGAGATGAATTAACAGAACACAAAGAAGTTTCTCAGAAAGCTTCTTTTCAGTTTTTAACGGAAGATATTTTCTCTTTCAGTATAGCCAACTATGGCCTTCCAAATATTACTTTGCAAATTCCACAAAAACAACCTTTGCGAAAGGCTTCTTTAGGGGAAAGCTGTAACCCTGTGAGTTGAATTAACAGAACAAAAAGCAGTTTCTCATAAAGGTTCTTTCAGTTTTTATCTTAGGATACTTCCTTTCTCACCATAGCCCACTATGGGCTTCCAAATATCACTTTGCAATTTCCACAAGAACATTCTTAGTGAGCGGCTTATTGAGGGGAAAGCTGTACTTCTGTGAGATGAATTAACAGAACACAAAACAGTTTCTCAGAAAGATTATTTCCAGTTTTTAACGGAAGATATTTCCTTTTTCACCGTTGCCCTCTATGGGCTTCGAAATATCACTTTGCAAATTCCACAAGAACAGTCTTAGCGAAAAGCTTCTTGAGGGGAAAGCTGTAACTCTGTGAGATCAATTAACAGAACACAATGTAGTTTCTCAGAAAGCTTCTTTCCCCTTTTTAACAGAAGAGATTTCCTTTTTCACCATAGCACTCTATGGGCTTCCAAATATCACTGTGCAAATTCCACAAGAACAGTCTTATCGAAAGGCTTCTTGAGGGGAAAGCTGTAACTCTGTGAGATGAACTAAGAGAACACAAAGCCGTTTCTCAGAAAGCTTCTTTCCAGTTTTTAACGGAAGAGATTTCCTTTTTAACCATAGCCCTCTATGGACTTTGTCACTTTACAAATACCACAAGAACACTCTTAGCGAAAGGCTTCCTGAGTGGAAAGCTGTAACTCTGTGAGATGAATTAACAAAACACAATGCAGTTTCTCAGAAAGCTTCCTTTCGGTTTTTATCTTAGAATATTTCCTTTTTCACCATAACCCTCTAGTGGCTTCCAATAGCACTTTGCAAATTCCACAAGAAAAATCTCATTGAACGGTTTCTTCAGGGGAAAGCTGTAACTCTGTGAGATGAATTAACAGAACACAGAAAGCAGTTTCTCAGAAACCTTCTTTGCAGTTTTTAACGGAAGAGATTTCCTTTTTAACCATAGCCCTCTATGGACTTTAATTATCACTTTGCAAATACCACAAGAACACTCTTAGCGAAAGGCTTCCTGAGTGGAAAGCTGTAACTCTATGAGATGAATTAACAAAACACAATGCAGTTTCTCAGAAAGCTTCCTTTCGGTTTTTATCTTAGGATATTTCCTTTTTCACCATAACCCTCTAGTGGCTTCCAATAGCAGTTTGCAAATTCCGCAAGAACAATCTCATTGAACGGTTTCTTCAGGGGAAAGCTGTAACTCTGTGAGATGAATTAACAGAACACAAGGCAGTTTGTCACAAAGCTTCTTTCCAATTTTTAACGGAAGATATTTCCTTTTTCACCTTTGACCACTAAGGGCTTCCAAATATAACTTTGCAGATTCCACAAGAACAGGCATAGCGTAAGGCTTCATGAGTGGAAAGCTGTAACTCTGTGAGATGAATTAACAGAACACAAAGCTGTTTCTCAGAAAGATTACTTCCAGTTTTTAACGGAAGATATTTCCTTTTTCACCATGTCCCTCTATGGGCTCCAAATATCACTTTGCAATTTAAACAAGAACAGCCTGAGCGAAAGGCTTCTTGAGGGGAAAGCTGTAACTCTGTGAGATGAATTAACAGGACACAAAGAAGTTTCTCAGAAATCTTTTTTCCAGTTTTTAACGGAAAATATTTCCTTTTTCACCATAACCTTCTTTGGGCTTCCAAATATCACTTTACAAATTCCACAAGAAGAGTCTTAGCGAAAGGTTTCCTGTGGAGAAATCTGTAACTTTGTGAGATGAATTAACAGGAAACAAAACAGTTTCTCAGAGAGATTCTTTCCAGTTTTAAACGGAAGATAATTCCTGTTTCACCATAGCCCTCTATGGGTTTCAGAATATCACTTTCTAAATTCCACAAGAACAGTCTTAGCGAAAGGCTTCTTGAGGGGAAAGCTCTGACTCTGTGAGATCAATTAACAGAACACATAGCATTCTCCCAGAAAGCTTCTTTCCTGTTGTTAACTGAAGAAAATTCCTTTTTCACCAAAGTCCTCTATGGGCTTCCAAATATCACTTTGCAAATCCCACAGATCAGTCTTAGCGAAAGGCTTCTTGAGGGGAAAGCTGTAACTCTGTGAGATGAATTAACAGAAGACAAGACAGTTTCTCAGAAAGCTTCTTTCCAGTTTTCAACGGAAGATATTTCCTTTTTCACCATAGCCCTCTATGGGCTTCCAAATATCACTTTGCAAATTTCACAAGGATAGTCTTAGTGAACGGCCTCTTGAGAGGAAAGCTGTAACCCTGTGCGATGAACTAACAGAACACAAAGTAATTTGTCAGAAAGCTTCTTATCGGTTTTTATCTTGGGATATTTCCATTTTCACCATAGCCCTCTATGGGCTTCCAAATATCACTTTGCGAATTCCAAAAGAACAGCCTTAGGCAAAAGCTTCTTGAGGAGAAAGCTGTAACTTTGTGAGTTGAATTAACAGAACACAAAGTAGTTTCTCAGAAAGCTTCTTTTCGGTTTTTAACTTAGGATATTTCCTTTTCCACCATAGCCCTCTATGGGCTTCCAACTATCACTTTGAAAATTCCACTAGAACCGTCTTAGCGAAAGGCTTCTTGAGGGGAAAGCTGTAAATCTGTGAGATGAACTAACAGAAAACAAAGCAGTTTATCAGAAAGCTTCTTTTCGGTTTTTATCTTAGGATACTTCCATTATCCCCATAGCCCTCTATGGGCTTCGAAATATCACTTTGCAAATTTCACAAGAACAGTCCTAGTGAATGGCTTCTGGAGGGGAAAGCTGTAAGTCTGTGAGATGAATTAACAGAACTGAAAGCAGTTTCTCAGAAATCTTCTTTCAAGTTTTCAACAGAAAATATTGCATTTTTCACCATAGCCCTCTATGGGCTTCCAAATATCAGTTTGCATATTCCACAAGAACTGTCTTAGGGAAAGGGTTCTTGAGAGGAAAGCTGTAACGCTGTGAGACAAATTAATAGAACACAAAGCAGTTTCTCAGAAAACTTCTTTCCTTTTATTACCAGAGGATACTTCCCTTTTCCCCATAGCCCTTTATGGGCTTCCAAATAACACTTTGCAAATTCCACAAGAACAGTCTTAGCGAAATATTTCTTGAGAAAGGCTTCTTGATGGGAAAGATGTAACTCTCTCAGTTGAATTAACCAAACACAAAGCAGTTTCTCAGAATGGTTCTTTTCAGTTTTTATCCTAGGATATTTCCTTTTTCACCATAGCCCTCTACGGGCTCCCAAATACCACTTCTCAAATTCCACAAGAACAATCTTAGCGAAAGGCTTCTTGAGGGGAAAACTGTAACTCTGTGAGATGAATTAACAGAACCCAAAGCAGTCTCTCAGAAAGCTTCTTTCCAGTTTTTAACGGAAGATATTTCCTTTTTCACCAGAGCCCTCTATGGTCTTCCAGATATCTCTTTGCAAATTTCACAAGAACAGACTTAGCGAAAGGCTTCTAGAGGGAAAAGCTGTAACACTGTGAGATGAATTCACAGAACAGAAAGCAGTTTCACACAAAGCTTTTTTTCAGTTTTCATCTTAGGATACTTCCTTTTTCACCATAGTCCTCTATGGGCTTCCAATATCACTTTGCAAATTCCACAAGAACATTGTTAGTGAAAGGCTTCTGGAGGGGGAAACTGTAATTGTGTGAGATGAATTAACAGAACACAAAGCAGTTTCTCGAAAGCTTCTTTCCAGTATTTAACGGAAGATATTTCCTTTTTCACCACAGCCCTCTATGGGCTTCCAAATATCACTTTGCAAATTCCACAAGAACATTCTTAGCGAAAGGTTTCTGGAGGGGACATCTGTAACTCTGGGAGATGAATTAACAGAACACAAAGCAGTTTCTCGAAAGCTTCTTTCCGGTTTTTAACGGAAGATATTTCCTTTTTCACCATGGACCTCTATGGGCTTCCAAATATCACTTTGCCATTTCCACAGGAACAATCTTAGCGAAAGGCTTTTTGAGGGGAAAGCTGTAAGTCTGTGAATGAATTAACAGAACACCAAGCAGTTTCTCAGAAAGATTCTTTCCAATTTTTAACGGAAGATATTTCCATTTTCACCATAGCCCTCTATGGGCTTCGAAACATCACCTTGCAAATTCCACAAGAACAGTCTTAGGGAAAGGCTTTTTTAGGGGAAAGCTGTAACTCTGTCACATGAATTAACAGAACACAAAGTAGTTTCTCAGAAAGCTTTTTTTCGGTTTTTATCTTAGGATATTTCCATTTTCACCATAGACCTCTATGGGCTTCGAAATATCACTTTGCAAATTTCCCAAGAATAGTCTTAGTGAACGGCTCCTGAAGGGGATATGTGTACCTCTGTGAGATGAATTAATAGAACACAAAGCAGTTTCACAGAAAACTTCTTTCCATTTTTTAATGGAAGATACTTCCCTTTTCACCATAGCCCTCTATGGGCTTCCAAATATCTCTCTGCAATTTCACAAGAAGAGTCTTAGCAAAAGGCTTCTTGATTGAAAAGCAGTAACTCTGAGAGATGAACTAACAGAACAAAAAACAGTTTCTCAAAAAGCTTCTTTTCAGTTTTTATCTTATCATATTTCCTTTTCACCATAGCCATCTATGTGCTTTTAAATATCACTTTGCAAATTCCACAAGAACATTCTTAACGAAAGGCTTCTGGAGGGGAAAGGTGCAACTCTGTGAGATGAATTAACAGAACACAAAGAAGTTTCTCAGAAAGCTTCTTTTCAGTTTTTAACGGAAGATATTTTCTCTTTCAGTATAGCCAACTATGGCCTTCCAAATATTACTTTGCAAATTCCACAAAAACAACCTTTGCGAAAGGCTTCTTTAGGGGAAAGCTGTAACCCTGTGAGTTGAATTAACAGAACAAAAAGCAGTTTCTCATAAAGGTTCTTTCAGTTTTTATCTTAGGATACTTCCTTTCTCACCATAGCCCACTATGGGCTTCCAAATATCACTTTGCAATTTCCACAAGAACATTCTTAGTGAGCGGCTTATTGAGGGGAAAGCTGTACTTCTGTGAGATGAATTAACAGAACACAAAACAGTTTCTCAGAAAGATTATTTCCAGTTTTTAACGGAAGATATTTCCTTTTTCACCGTTGCCCTCTATGGGCTTCGAAATATCACTTTGCAAATTCCACAAGAACAGTCTTAGCGAAAAGCTTCTTGAGGGGAAAGCTGTAACTCTGTGAGATCAATTAACAGAACACAATGTAGTTTCTCAGAAAGCTTCTTTCCCCTTTTTAACAGAAGAGATTTCCTTTTTCACCATAGCACTCTATGGGCTTCCAAATATCACTGTGCAAATTCCACAAGAACAGTCTTATCGAAAGGCTTCTTGAGGGGAAAGCTGTAACTCTGTGAGATGAACTAAGAGAACACAAAGCCGTTTCTCAGAAAGCTTCTTTCCAGTTTTTAACGGAAGAGATTTCCTTTTTAACCATAGCCCTCTATGGACTTTGTCACTTTACAAATACCACAAGAACACTCTTAGCGAAAGGCTTCCTGAGTGGAAAGCTGTAACTCTGTGAGATGAATTAACAAAACACAATGCAGTTTCTCAGAAAGCTTCCTTTCGGTTTTTATCTTAGAATATTTCCTTTTTCACCATAACCCTCTAGTGGCTTCCAATAGCACTTTGCAAATTCCACAAGAAAAATCTCATTGAACGGTTTCTTCAGGGGAAAGCTGTAACTCTGTGAGATGAATTAACAGAACACAGAAAGCAGTTTCTCAGAAACCTTCTTTGCAGTTTTTAACGGAAGAGATTTCCTTTTTAACCATAGCCCTCTATGGACTTTAATTATCACTTTGCAAATACCACAAGAACACTCTTAGCGAAAGGCTTCCTGAGTGGAAAGCTGTAACTCTATGAGATGAATTAACAAAACACAATGCAGTTTCTCAGAAAGCTTCCTTTCGGTTTTTATCTTAGGATATTTCCTTTTTCACCATAACCCTCTAGTGGCTTCCAATAGCAGTTTGCAAATTCCGCAAGAACAATCTCATTGAACGGTTTCTTCAGGGGAAAGCTGTAACTCTGTGAGATGAATTAACAGAACACAAGGCAGTTTGTCACAAAGCTTCTTTCCAATTTTTAACGGAAGATATTTCCTTTTTCACCTTTGACCACTAAGGGCTTCCAAATATAACTTTGCAGATTCCACAAGAACAGGCATAGCGTAAGGCTTCATGAGTGGAAAGCTGTAACTCTGTGAGATGAATTAACAGAACACAAAGCTGTTTCTCAGAAAGATTACTTCCAGTTTTTAACGGAAGATATTTCCTTTTTCACCATGTCCCTCTATGGGCTCCAAATATCACTTTGCAATTTAAACAAGAACAGCCTGAGCGAAAGGCTTCTTGAGGGGAAAGCTGTAACTCTGTGAGATGAATTAACAGGACACAAAGAAGTTTCTCAGAAATCTTTTTTCCAGTTTTTAACGGAAAATATTTCCTTTTTCACCATAACCTTCTTTGGGCTTCCAAATATCACTTTACAAATTCCACAAGAAGAGTCTTAGCGAAAGGTTTCCTGTGGAGAAATCTGTAACTTTGTGAGATGAATTAACAGGAAACAAAACAGTTTCTCAGAGAGATTCTTTCCAGTTTTAAACGGAAGATAATTCCTGTTTCACCATAGCCCTCTATGGGTTTCAAAATATCACTTTCTAAATTCCACAAGAACAGTCTTAGCGAAAGGCTTCTTGAGGGGAAAGCTCTGACTCTGTGAGATCAATTAACAGAACACATAGCATTCTCCCAGAAAGCTTCTTTCCTGTTGTTAACTGAAGAAAATTCCTTTTTCACCAAAGTCCTCTATGGGCTTCCAAATATCACTTTGCAAATCCCACAGATCAGTCTTAGCGAAAGGCTTCTTGAGGGGAAAGCTGTAACTCTGTGAGATGAATTAACAGAAGACAAGACAGTTTCTCAGAAAGCTTCTTTCCAGTTTTCAACGGAAGATATTTCCTTTTTCACAATAGCCTTCTATGGGCTTCCAAATATCACCTTGCAAATACCACAAGAACAGTCTTAGCGATACGCTTCTAGAGGGAAAAGCTGTAACTCTGTGAGATGAATTAACAGAACAAAAGCAGTTTCTCAGAAAGCTTCTTTTCAGTTTTTATCTTAGAATATTTCCTTTTTCAAGATAGCTTTTTATGGGCTTCCAATATCAATTTGCAAATTTCACAAGAACAGTTTTAGTGAATGGCTTCTGGAGGTGAAAGCTGTAACTCTGTGAGATGAATTAACAGAATACAAAGCAGTTTCTCACAAAGCTTCTTTTCAGTTTTTAACGAAAGTTATTTCTTTTTTCACCGTAGCCTTCTATGGGCATCCAAATATCACTTTTCAAATTCCACAAGAAGAGTCTTAGCGAAAGGCTTCCTGAAGGAAAGCTGTAACTCTGTGAGATGAATTAAGGGAACACAAAGCAGTTTCTCAGAAAGCTTCTTTCCAGTTTTTACCTGAAGATATTTCCTTTTTCACCATAGCCCTCTATGGGCTTCCAAATATCACTTTGCAAATCCCAGAAGAACAGACTTAGCGAAAATCTTCTTGTGGGAAAGCTGTAACTCGGTGAGATGTATTAACAGAACACACGGCAGTATCTCAGAAACATTCTTTCCAGTTTTTAACTTAGGATATTTCCTTTTTCACCATAGCCCTCTATGGGCTTCCAAATATCACTTTTGAAATTTCACAAGAACAGTCTTAGTGAACGACTTCTTGAGGGGAAAGCTGTAACCCTGCGAAATGAACTAACAGAACACAAAGCAGTTTCTCAGAAAGCTTCTATTTCAGTTTTTATCTTAGGATATTTCCTTTTTCACCGTAGCCCTCTATGGGCTTACAAATATCACTTTGCAAATTCCAGAAGAACAGACTTAGCGAAAGGCTTCTGGAGGGGAAAGCTGTAACTCAGTGAGATGTATTAACAGAACACACGGCAGTTTCTCCGAAAGCTTCTTTCCAGTATTTTACGGAAGATATTTCTTTTTTCACCACAACCCTCTATGGGTTTCTAAATATCAATATGCAAATTTCACAAGAACAGCCTTAGTGAACTGCCTTTTGAACGGAAAGCTGAAACTCTGTGAGATGAACCAACAGAACACAATGCAGTTTCTCAGAAATCTTCTTTTCGGTTTTTAACGGAAGATATTTCCTTTTTCACCATAGCCCTTTAGGGTCTTCCAAATATCACTTTGGAAATTCCACAAGAACAGACATAGCGAAAGGCTTCTTGAGGGAAAATTGTAACTCTCTGAGATGATTTAACAGAACACAAAGCAGTTTCTCAGAAATCTTCTTTCCAGTTTTTAACGGAAGATATTTCCTTTTTCACCATAGCCCTCTACGGGCTTCCAAATATCCCTTTGCCAATTCCACAAGAACAGCCTTAGCGAAAGGCTTCTTGAAGGGAAAGATGTAACTCTGTGAGATGAATAAACAGAACACAAAGCAATTTCTCAGAAAACTTCTTTTCAGTTTTTATCCTAGGATGTTTCCTTTTTCACCATAGCCCTGTATGGGCTACCAAATATCACTTTGCAAATTCCACAAGAAGAGTCTTAGCGAAATTCTTCTTGAGGGGAAAGCTGTAACTCTGTGAGATGAATTAACAAAACACAAGGCAGTTTCCCAGAAAACATCTTTCCAGGTTTTAACGGAAGATATTCCCTTTTTCACCATAGCCTTTTATGGTTTCCAGATATCACTATGCCTATCCAACAAGAACAGTCTTAGGGAAAGGGTTCTAGAGGAGAAAGCTGTAACTCTCTAAGATAAATTAACAGATCACAAAGCAGTTTCTCAGAAAGGTTCATTTCAGTTTTTATCTTAGTATATTTCCTTTTTCAACATAGCCTTCTAAGGGCTTCCAAATATCACCTTGCAAATTCCACAAGAACAGTCTTAGCAAAAGGCTTCTTGAGGGGAAAGCTGTAACTCTGTGAGATGAACTAACAAAACACAAAACAGTATGTCAGAAAGCTTTTTTTCAGTTTTCATCTTAGGATATATCCTTTTTCACCGTAGACCTCTAAGGGCTCCCAAATATCACTTTGGAAATTCCACAAGAACATTCTTAGCGAAAGGCTTCTTGAGGGGAAAGCTGTACGACTGAGAGATGTATTAACAGAACACAAAGCAGTGTTTCTGAAAGCTTCTTTCTAGTTTTTCACTGAAGATATTTCCTTTTTCACCATAGCCCTCTATGGGCTTTCAAATATCACTTTCCAAATTCCACAAGAAGATTCTTAGTGAACGGCATCTTGAGGGGAAAGCTATAACACTGTGAGATGAATTAACAGAACCCACAGTAGTTTCTCAGAAATCTTTCCAGTTTTAACGGAAGATATTTCCTTTTTCACCATAGCCCTCTACGGTCTTCCAAATATCACTTTGCAAATTCCAAAAGAACAGTCTTAGGGAAAGGCTTCTTGAGGGGAAAGCTGTAACTCTGTGAGATGAATTAAAAGAACACAAAGCAGTTTCTCAGAAAGCTTCTTTCCATTTTTAACGGAAGATAATTCCTTTTTCACCATAGCTGTCTATGGGCTTCAAAATATCACTTTGCAAATTCCAGAAAAACAGTCTCAGCGAAAGGCTTCTTGAGAAAGGCTTTTTAGGGGAAAGCTGTAACTCTGTGAGATGAATTAACAGAACACAAGGCAGTTTGTCACAAAGCTTCTTTCCAATTTTTAACGGAAGATATTTCCTTTTTCACCTTTGACCACTAAGGGCTTCCAAATATAACTTTGCAAATTCCACAAGAACAGGCATAGCGTAAGGCTTCATGAGTGGAAAGCTGTAACTCTGTGAGATGAATTAACAGAACACAAAGCTGTTTCTCAGAAAGATTACTTCCAGTTTTTAACGGAAGATATTTCCTTTTTCACCATGTCCCTCTATGGGCTCCAAATATCACTTTGCAATTTAAACAAGAACAGCCTGAGCGAAAGGCTTCTTGAGGGGAAAGCTGTAACTCTGTGAGATGAATTAACAGGACACAAAGAAGTTTCTCAGAAATCTTTTTTCCAGTTTTTAACGGAAAATATTTCCTTTTTCACCATAGCCTTCTTTGGGCTTCCAAATATCACTTTACAAATTCCACAAGAAGAGTCTTAGCGAAAGGTTTCCTGTGGAGAAATCTGTAACTTTGTGAGATGAATTAACAGGAAACAAAACAGTTTCTCAGAGAGATTCTTTCCAGTTTTAAACGGAAGATAATTCCTGTTTCACCATAGCCCTCTATGGGTTTCAGAATATCACTTTCTAAATTCCACAAGAACAGTCTTAGCGAAAGGCTTCTTGAGGGGAAAGCTCTGACTCTGTGAGATCAATTAACAGAACACATAGCATTCTCCCAGAAAGCTTCTTTCCTGTTGTTAACTGAAGAAAATTCCTTTTTCACCAAAGTCCTCTATGGGCTTCCAAATATCACTTTGCAAATCCCACAGATCAGTCTTAGCGAAAGGCTTCTTGAGGGGAAAGCTGTAACTCTGTGAGATGAATTAACAGAAGACAAGACAGTTTCTCAGAAAGCTTCTTTCCAGTTTTCAACGGAAGATATTTCCTTTTTCACCATAGCCCTCTATGGGCTTCCAAATATCACTTTGCAAATTTCACAAGGAGAGTCTTAGTGAACGGCCTCTTGAGAGGAAAGCTGTAACCCTGTGCGATGAACTAACAGAACACAAAGTAATTTGTCAGAAAGCTTCTTATCGGTTTTTATCTTGGGATATTTCCATTTTCACCATAGCCCTCTATGGGCTTCCAAATATCACTTTGCGAATTCCAAAAGAACAGCCTTAGGCAAAAGCTTCTTGAGGAGAAAGCTGTAACTTTGTGAGTTGAATTAACAGAACACAAAGTAGTTTCTCAGAAAGCTTCTTTTCGGTTTTTAACTTAGGATATTTCCTTTTCCACCATAGCCCTCTATGGGCTTCCAACTATCACTTTGAAAATTCCACTAGAACCGTCTTAGCGAAAGGCTTCTTGAGGGGAAAGCTGTAAATCTGTGAGATGAACTAACAGAAAACAAAGCAGTTTATCAGAAAGCTTCTTTTCGGTTTTTATCTTAGGATACTTCCATTATCCCCATAGCCCTCTATGGGCTTCGAAATATCACTTTGCAAATTTCACAAGAACAGTCCTAGTGAATGGCTTCTGGAGGGGAAAGCTGTAAGTCTGTGAGATGAATTAACAGAACTGAAAGCAGTTTCTCAGAAATCTTCTTTCAAGTTTTCAACAGAAAATATTGCATTTTTCACCATAGCCCTCTATGGGCTTCCAAATATCAGTTTGCATATTCCACAAGAACTGTCTTAGGGAAAGGGTTCTTGAGAGGAAAGCTGTAACGCTGTGAGACAAATTAATAGAACACAAAGCAGTTTCTCAGAAAACTTCTTTCCTTTTATTACCAGAGGATACTTCCCTTTTCCCCATAGCCCTTTATGGGCTTCCAAATAACACTTTGCAAATTCCACAAGAACAGTCTTAGCGAAATATTTCTTGAGAAAGGCTTCTTGATGGGAAAGATGTAACTCTCTCAGTTGAATTAACCAAACACAAAGCAGTTTCTCAGAATGGTTCTTTTCAGTTTTTATCCTAGGATATTTCCTTTTTCACCATAGCCCTCTACGGGCTCCCAAATACCACTTCTCAAATTCCACAAGAACAATCTTAGCGAAAGGCTTCTTGAGGGGAAAACTGTAACTCTGTGAGATGAATTAACAGAACCCAAAGCAGTCTCTCAGAAAGCTTCTTTCCAGTTTTTAACGGAAGATATTTCCTTTTTCACCAGAGCCCTCTATGGTCTTCCAGATATCTCTTTGCAAATTTCACAAGAACAGACTTAGCGAAAGGCTTCTAGAGGGAAAAGCTGTAACACTGTGAGATGAATTCACAGAACAGAAAGCAGTTTCACACAAAGCTTTTTTTCAGTTTTCATCTTAGGATACTTCCTTTTTCACCATAGTCCTCTATGGGCTTCCAATATCACTTTGCAAATTCCACAAGAACATTGTTAGTGAAAGGCTTCTGGAGGGGGAAACTGTAATTGTGTGAGATGAATTAACAGAACACAAAGCAGTTTCTCGAAAGCTTCTTTCCAGTATTTAACGGAAGATATTTCCTTTTTCACCACAGCCCTCTATGGGCTTCCAAATATCACTTTGCAAATTCCACAAGAACATTCTTAGCGAAAGGTTTCTGGAGGGGACATCTGTAACTCTGGGAGATGAATTAACAGAACACAAAGCAGTTTCTCGAAAGCTTCTTTCCGGTTTTTAACGGAAGATATTTCCTTTTTCACCATGGACCTCTATGGGCTTCCAAATATCACTTTGCCATTTCCACAGGAACAATCTTAGCGAAAGGCTTTTTGAGGGGAAAGCTGTAAGTCTGTGAATGAATTAACAGAACACCAAGCAGTTTCTCAGAAAGATTCTTTCCAATTTTTAACGGAAGATATTTCCATTTTCACCATAGCCCTCTATGGGCTTCGAAACATCACCTTGCAAATTCCACAAGAACAGTCTTAGGGAAAGGCTTTTTTAGGGGAAAGCTGTAACTCTGTCACATGAATTAACAGAACACAAAGTAGTTTCTCAGAAAGCTTTTTTTCGGTTTTTATCTTAGGATATTTCCATTTTCACCATAGACCTCTATGGGCTTCGAAATATCACTTTGCAAATTTCCCAAGAATAGTCTTAGTGAACGGCTCCTGAAGGGGATATGTGTACCTCTGTGAGATGAATTAATAGAACACAAAGCAGTTTCACAGAAAACTTCTTTCCATTTTTTAATGGAAGATACTTCCCTTTTCACCATAGCCCTCTATGGGCTTCCAAATATCTCTCTGCAATTTCACAAGAAGAGTCTTAGCAAAAGGCTTCTTGATTGAAAAGCAGTAACTCTGAGAGATGAACTAACAGAACAAAAAACAGTTTCTCAAAAAGCTTCTTTTCAGTTTTTATCTTATCATATTTCCTTTTTCACCATAGCCATCTATGTGCTTTTAAATATCACTTTGCAAATTCCACAAGAACATTCTTAACGAAAGGCTTCTGGAGGGGAAAGGTGCAACTCTGTGAGATGAATTAACAGAACACAAAGAAGTTTCTCAGAAAGCTTCTTTTCAGTTTTTAACGGAAGATATTTTCTCTTTCAGTATAGCCAACTATGGCCTTCCAAATATTACTTTGCAAATTCCACAAAAACAACCTTTGCGAAAGGCTTCTTTAGGGGAAAGCTGTAACCCTGTGAGTTGAATTAACAGAACAAAAAGCAGTTTCTCATAAAGGTTCTTTCAGTTTTTATCTTAGGATACTTCCTTTCTCACCATAGCCCACTATGGGCTTCCAAATATCACTTTGCAATTTCCACAAGAACATTCTTAGTGAGCGGCT
Organism: Chlorocebus sabaeus; assembly: GCF_047675955.1. Classification (NCBI taxonomy): domain Eukaryota; kingdom Metazoa; phylum Chordata; class Mammalia; order Primates; family Cercopithecidae; genus Chlorocebus; species Chlorocebus sabaeus. Next base: position 120,774 of record NW_027327856.1, read on the forward strand.
TATTGAGGGGAAAGCTGTACTTCTGTGAGATGAATTAACAGAACACAAAACAGTTTCTCAGAAAGATTATTTCCAGTTTTTAACGGAAGATATTTCCTTTTTCACCGTTGCCCTCTATGGGCTTCGAAATATCACTTTGCAAATTCCACAAGAACAGTCTTAGCGAAAAGCTTCTTGAGGGGAAAGCTGTAACTCTGTGAGATCAATTAACAGAACACAATGTAGTTTCTCAGAAAGCTTCTTTCCCCTTTTTAACAGAAGAGATTTCCTTTTTCACCATAGCACTCTATGGGCTTCCAAATATCACTGTGCAAATTCCACAAGAACAGTCTTATCGAAAGGCTTCTTGAGGGGAAAGCTGTAACTCTGTGAGATGAACTAAGAGAACACAAAGCCGTTTCTCAGAAAGCTTCTTTCCAGTTTTTAACGGAAGAGATTTCCTTTTTAACCATAGCCCTCTATGGACTTTGTCACTTTACAAATACCACAAGAACACTCTTAGCGAAAGGCTTCCTGAGCGGAAAGCTGTAACTCTGTGAGATGAATTAACAAAACACAATGCAGTTTCTCAGAAAGCTTCCTTTCGGTTTTTATCTTAGAATATTTCCTTTTTCACCATAACCCTCTAGTGGCTTCCAATAGCACTTTGCAAATTCCACAAGAAAAATCTCATTGAACGGTTTCTTCAGGGGAAAGCTGTAACTCTGTGAGATGAATTAACAGAACACAGAAAGCAGTTTCTCAGAAACCTTCTTTGCAGTTTTTAACGGAAGAGATTTCCTTTTTAACCATAGCCCTCTATGGACTTTAATTATCACTTTGCAAATACCACAAGAACACTCTTAGCGAAAGGCTTCCTGAGTGGAAAGCTGTAACTCTATGAGATGAATTAACAAAACACAATGCAGTTTCTCAGAAAGCTTCCTTTCGGTTTTTATCTTAGGATATTTCCTTTTTCACCATAACCCTCTAGTGGCTTCCAATAGCAGTTTGCAAATTCCGCAAGAACAATCTCATTGAACGGTTTCTTCAGGGGAAAGCTGTAACTCTGTGAGATGAATTAACAGAACACAAGGCAGTTTGTCACAAAGCTTCTTTCCAATTTTTAACGGAAGATATTTCCTTTTTCACCTTTGACCACTAAGGGCTTCCAAATATAACTTTGCAGATTCCACAAGAACAGGCATAGCGTAAGGCTTCATGAGTGGAAAGCTGTAACTCTGTGAGATGAATTAACAGAACACAAAGCTGTTTCTCAGAAAGATTACTTCCAGTTTTTAACGGAAGATATTTCCTTTTTCACCATGTCCCTCTATGGGCTCCAAATATCACTTTGCAATTTAAACAAGAACAGCCTGAGCGAAAGGCTTCTTGAGGGGAAAGCTGTAACTCTGTGAGATGAATTAACAGGACACAAAGAAGTTTCTCAGAAATCTTTTTTCCAGTTTTTAACGGAAAATATTTCCTTTTTCACCATAACCTTCTTTGGGCTTCCAAATATCACTTTACAAATTCCACAAGAAGAGTCTTAGCGAAAGGTTTCCTGTGGAGAAATCTGTAACTTTGTGAGATGAATTAACAGGAAACAAAACAGTTTCTCAGAGAGATTCTTTCCAGTTTTAAACGGAAGATAATTCCTGTTTCACCATAGCCCTCTATGGGTTTCAAAATATCACTTTCTAAATTCCACAAGAACAGTCTTAGCGAAAGGCTTCTTGAGGGGAAAGCTCTGACTCTGTGAGATCAATTAACAGAACACATAGCATTCTCCCAGAAAGCTTCTTTCCTGTTGTTAACTGAAGAAAATTCCTTTTTCACCAAAGTCCTCTATGGGCTTCCAAATATCACTTTGCAAATCCCACAGATCAGTCTTAGCGAAAGGCTTCTTGAGGGGAAAGCTGTAACTCTGTGAGATGAATTAACGGAAGACAAGACAGTTTCTCAGAAAGCTTCTTTCCAGTTTTCAACGGAAGATATTTCCTTTTTCACCATAGCCCTCTATGGGCTTCCAAATATCACTTTGCAAATTTCACAGGGAGAGTCTTAGTGAACGGCCTCTTGAGAGGAAAGCTGTAACCCTGTGCGATGAACTAACAGAACACAAAGTAATTTGTCAGAAAGCTTCTTATCGGTTTTTATCTTGGGATATTTCCATTTTCACCATAGCCCTCTATGGGCTTCCAAATATCACTTTGCGAATTCCAAAAGAACAGCCTTAGGCAAAAGCTTCTTGAGGAGAAAGCTGTAACTTTGTGAGTTGAATTAACAGAACACAAAGTAGTTTCTCAGAAAGCTTCTTTTCGGTTTTTAACTTAGGATATTTCCTTTTCCACCATAGCCCTCTATGGGCTTCCAACTATCACTTTGAAAATTCCACTAGAACCGTCTTAGCGAAAGGCTTCTTGAGGGGAAAGCTGTAAATCTGTGAGATGAACTAACAGAAAACAAAGCAGTTTATCAGAAAGCTTCTTTTCGGTTTTTATCTTAGGATACTTCCATTATCCCCATAGCCCTCTATGGGCTTCGAAATATCACTTTGCAAATTTCACAAGAACAGTCCTAGTGAATGGCTTCTGGAGGGGAAAGCTGTAAGTCTGTGAGATGAATTAACAGAACTGAAAGCAGTTTCTCAGAAATCTTCTTTCAAGTTTTCAACAGAAAATATTGCATTTTTCACCATAGCCCTCTATGGGCTTCCAAATATCAGTTTGCATATTCCACAAGAACTGTCTTAGGGAAAGGGTTCTTGAGAGGAAAGCTGTAACGCTGTGAGACAAATTAATAGAACACAAAGCAGTTTCTCAGAAAACTTCTTTCCTTTTATTACCAGAGGATACTTCCCTTTTCCCCATAGCCCTTTATGGGCTTCCAAATAACACTTTGCAAATTCCACAAGAACAGTCTTAGCGAAATATTTCTTGAGAAAGGCTTCTTGATGGGAAAGATGTAACTCTCTCAGTTGAATTAACCAAACACAAAGCAGTTTCTCAGAATGGTTCTTTTCAGTTTTTATCCTAGGATATTTCCTTTTTCACCATAGCCCTCTACGGGCTCCCAAATACCACTTCTCAAATTCCACAAGAACAATCTTAGCGAAAGGCTTCTTGAGGGGAAAACTGTAACTCTGTGAGATGAATTAACAGAACCCAAAGCAGTCTCTCAGAAAGCTTCTTTCCAGTTTTTAACGGAAGATATTTCCTTTTTCACCAGAGCCCTCTATGGTCTTCCAGATATCTCTTTGCAAATTTCACAAGAACAGACTTAGCGAAAGGCTTCTAGAGGGAAAAGCTGTAACACTGTGAGATGAATTCACAGAACAGAAAGCAGTTTCACACAAAGCTTTTTTTCAGTTTTCATCTTAGGATACTTCCTTTTTCACCATAGTCCTCTATGGGCTTCCAATATCACTTTGCAAATTCCACAAGAACATTGTTAGTGAAAGGCTTCTGGAGGGGGAAACTGTAATTGTGTGAGATGAATTAACAGAACACAAAGCAGTTTCTCGAAAGCTTCTTTCCAGTATTTAACGGAAGATATTTCCTTTTTCACCACAGCCCTCTATGGGCTTCCAAATATCACTTTGCAAATTCCACAAGAACATTCTTAGCGAAAGGTTTCTGGAGGGGACATCTGTAACTCTGGGAGATGAATTAACAGAACACAAAGCAGTTTCTCGAAAGCTTCTTTCCGGTTTTTAACGGAAGATATTTCCTTTTTCACCATGGACCTCTATGGGCTTCCAAATATCACTTTGCCATTTCCACAGGAACAATCTTAGCGAAAGGCTTTTTGAGGGGAAAGCTGTAAGTCTGTGAATGAATTAACAGAACACCAAGCAGTTTCTCAGAAAGATTCTTTCCAATTTTTAACGGAAGATATTTCCATTTTCACCATAGCCCTCTATGGGCTTCGAAACATCACCTTGCAAATTCCACAAGAACAGTCTTAGGGAAAGGCTTTTTTAGGGGAAAGCTGTAACTCTGTCACATGAATTAACAGAACACAAAGTAGTTTCTCAGAAAGCTTTTTTTCGGTTTTTATCTTAGGATATTTCCATTTTCACCATAGACCTCTATGGGCTTCGAAATATCACTTTGCAAATTTCCCAAGAATAGTCTTAGTGAACGGCTCCTGGAGGGGATATGTGTACCTCTGTGAGATGAATTAATAGAACACAAAGCAGTTTCACAGAAAACTTCTTTCCATTTTTTAATGGAAGATACTTCCCTTTTCACCATAGCCCTCTATGGGCTTCCAAATATCTCTCTGCAATTTCACAAGAAGAGTCTTAGCAAAAGGCTTCTTGATTGAAAAGCAGTAACTCTGAGAGATGAACTAACAGAACAAAAAACAGTTTCTCAAAAAGCTTCTTTTCAGTTTTTATCTTATCATATTTCCTTTTTCACCATAGCCATCTATGTGCTTTTAAATATCACTTTGCAAATTCCACAAGAACATTCTTAACGAAAGGCTTCTGGAGGGGAAAGGTGCAACTCTGTGAGATGAATTAACAGAACACAAAGAAGTTTCTCAGAAAGCTTCTTTTCAGTTTTTAACGGAAGATATTTTCTCTTTCAGTATAGCCAACTATGGCCTTCCAAATATTACTTTGCAAATTCCACAAAAACAACCTTTGCGAAAGGCTTCTTTAGGGGAAAGCTGTAACCCTGTGAGTTGAATTAACAGAACAAAAAGCAGTTTCTCATAAAGGTTCTTTCAGTTTTTATCTTAGGATACTTCCTTTCTCACCATAGCCCACTATGGGCTTCCAAATATCACTTTGCAATTTCCACAAGAACATTCTTAGTGAGCGGCTTATTGAGGGGAAAGCTGTACTTCTGTGAGATGAATTAACAGAACACAAAACAGTTTCTCAGAAAGATTATTTCCAGTTTTTAACGGAAGATATTTCCTTTTTCACCGTTGCCCTCTATGGGCTTCGAAATATCACTTTGCAAATTCCACAAGAACAGTCTTAGCGAAAAGCTTCTTGAGGGGAAAGCTGTAACTCTGTGAGATCAATTAACAGAACACAATGTAGTTTCTCAGAAAGCTTCTTTCCCCTTTTTAACAGAAGAGATTTCCTTTTTCACCATAGCACTCTATGGGCTTCCAAATATCACTGTGCAAATTCCACAAGAACAGTCTTATCGAAAGGCTTCTTGAGGGGAAAGCTGTAACTCTGTGAGATGAACTAAGAGAACACAAAGCCGTTTCTCAGAAAGCTTCTTTCCAGTTTTTAACGGAAGAGATTTCCTTTTTAACCATAGCCCTCTATGGACTTTGTCACTTTACAAATACCACAAGAACACTCTTAGCGAAAGGCTTCCTGAGCGGAAAGCTGTAACTCTGTGAGATGAATTAACAAAACACAATGCAGTTTCTCAGAAAGCTTCCTTTCGGTTTTTATCTTAGAATATTTCCTTTTTCACCATAACCCTCTAGTGGCTTCCAATAGCACTTTGCAAATTCCACAAGAAAAATCTCATTGAACGGTTTCTTCAGGGGAAAGCTGTAACTCTGTGAGATGAATTAACAGAACACAGAAAGCAGTTTCTCAGAAACCTTCTTTGCAGTTTTTAACGGAAGAGATTTCCTTTTTAACCATAGCCCTCTATGGACTTTAATTATCACTTTGCAAATACCACAAGAACACTCTTAGCGAAAGGCTTCCTGAGTGGAAAGCTGTAACTCTATGAGATGAATTAACAAAACACAATGCAGTTTCTCAGAAAGCTTCCTTTCGGTTTTTATCTTAGGATATTTCCTTTTTCACCATAACCCTCTAGTGGCTTCCAATAGCAGTTTGCAAATTCCGCAAGAACAATCTCATTGAACGGTTTCTTCAGGGGAAAGCTGTAACTCTGTGAGATGAATTAACAGAACACAAGGCAGTTTGTCACAAAGCTTCTTTCCAATTTTTAACGGAAGATATTTCCTTTTTCACCTTTGACCACTAAGGGCTTCCAAATATAACTTTGCAGATTCCACAAGAACAGGCATAGCGTAAGGCTTCATGAGTGGAAAGCTGTAACTCTGTGAGATGAATTAACAGAACACAAAGCTGTTTCTCAGAAAGATTACTTCCAGTTTTTAACGGAAGATATTTCCTTTTTCACCATGTCCCTCTATGGGCTCCAAATATCACTTTGCAATTTAAACAAGAACAGCCTGAGCGAAAGGCTTCTTGAGGGGAAAGCTGTAACTCTGTGAGATGAATTAACAGGACACAAAGAAGTTTCTCAGAAATCTTTTTTCCAGTTTTTAACGGAAAATATTTCCTTTTTCACCATAACCTTCTTTGGGCTTCCAAATATCACTTTACAAATTCCACAAGAAGAGTCTTAGCGAAAGGTTTCCTGTGGAGAAATCTGTAACTTTGTGAGATGAATTAACAGGAAACAAAACAGTTTCTCAGAGAGATTCTTTCCAGTTTTAAACGGAAGATAATTCCTGTTTCACCATAGCCCTCTATGGGTTTCAAAATATCACTTTCTAAATTCCACAAGAACAGTCTTAGCGAAAGGCTTCTTGAGGGGAAAGCTCTGACTCTGTGAGATCAATTAACAGAACACATAGCATTCTCCCAGAAAGCTTCTTTCCTGTTGTTAACTGAAGAAAATTCCTTTTTCACCAAAGTCCTCTATGGGCTTCCAAATATCACTTTGCAAATCCCACAGATCAGTCTTAGCGAAAGGCTTCTTGAGGGGAAAGCTGTAACTCTGTGAGATGAATTAACGGAAGACAAGACAGTTTCTCAGAAAGCTTCTTTCCAGTTTTCAACGGAAGATATTTCCTTTTTCACCATAGCCCTCTATGGGCTTCCAAATATCACTTTGCAAATTTCACAGGGAGAGTCTTAGTGAACGGCCTCTTGAGAGGAAAGCTGTAACCCTGTGCGATGAACTAACAGAACACAAAGTAATTTGTCAGAAAGCTTCTTATCGGTTTTTATCTTGGGATATTTCCATTTTCACCATAGCCCTCTATGGGCTTCCAAATATCACTTTGCGAATTCCAAAAGAACAGCCTTAGGCAAAAGCTTCTTGAGGAGAAAGCTGTAACTTTGTGAGTTGAATTAACAGAACACAAAGTAGTTTCTCAGAAAGCTTCTTTTCGGTTTTTAACTTAGGATATTTCCTTTTCCACCATAGCCCTCTATGGGCTTCCAACTATCACTTTGAAAATTCCACTAGAACCGTCTTAGCGAAAGGCTTCTTGAGGGGAAAGCTGTAAATCTGTGAGATGAACTAACAGAAAACAAAGCAGTTTATCAGAAAGCTTCTTTTCGGTTTTTATCTTAGGATACTTCCATTATCCCCATAGCCCTCTATGGGCTTCGAAATATCACTTTGCAAATTTCACAAGAACAGTCCTAGTGAATGGCTTCTGGAGGGGAAAGCTGTAAGTCTGTGAGATGAATTAACAGAACTGAAAGCAGTTTCTCAGAAATCTTCTTTCAAGTTTTCAACGGAAAATATTGCATTTTTCACCATAGCCCTCTATGGGCTTCCAAATATCAGTTTGCATATTCCACAAGAACTGTCTTAGGGAAAGGGTTCTTGAGAGGAAAGCTGTAACGCTGTGAGACAAATTAATAGAACACAAAGCAGTTTCTCAGAAAACTTCTTTCCTTTTATTACCAGAGGATACTTCCCTTTTCCCCATAGCCCTTTATGGGCTTCCAAATAACACTTTGCAAATTCCACAAGAACAGTCTTAGCGAAATATTTCTTGAGAAAGGCTTCTTGATGGGAAAGATGTAACTCTCTCAGTTGAATTAACCAAACACAAAGCAGTTTCTCAGAATGGTTCTTTTCAGTTTTTATCCTAGGATATTTCCTTTTTCACCATAGCCCTCTACGGGCTCCCAAATACCACTTCTCAAATTCCACAAGAACAATCTTAGCGAAAGGCTTCTTGAGGGGAAAACTGTAACTCTGTGAGATGAATTAACAGAACCCAAAGCAGTCTCTCAGAAAGCTTCTTTCCAGTTTTTAACGGAAGATATTTCCTTTTTCACCAGAGCCCTCTATGGTCTTCCAGATATCTCTTTGCAAATTTCACAAGAACAGACTTAGCGAAAGGCTTCTAGAGGGAAAAGCTGTAACACTGTGAGATGAATTCACAGAACAGAAAGCAGTTTCACACAAAGCTTTTTTTCAGTTTTCATCTTAGGATACTTCCTTTTTCACCATAGTCCTCTATGGGCTTCCAATATCACTTTGCAAATTCCACAAGAACATTGTTAGTGAAAGGCTTCTGGAGGGGGAAACTGTAATTGTGTGAGATGAATTAACAGAACACAAAGCAGTTTCTCGAAAGCTTCTTTCCAGTATTTAACGGAAGATATTTCCTTTTTCACCACAGCCCTCTATGGGCTTCCAAATATCACTTTGCAAATTCCACAAGAACATTCTTAGCGAAAGGTTTCTGGAGGGGACATCTGTAACTCTGGGAGATGAATTAACAGAACACAAAGCAGTTTCTCGAAAGCTTCTTTCCGGTTTTTAACGGAAGATATTTCCTTTTTCACCATGGACCTCTATGGGCTTCCAAATATCACTTTGCCATTTCCACAGGAACAATCTTAGCGAAAGGCTTTTTGAGGGGAAAGCTGTAAGTCTGTGAATGAATTAACAGAACACCAAGCAGTTTCTCAGAAAGATTCTTTCCAATTTTTAACGGAAGATATTTCCATTTTCACCATAGCCCTCTATGGGCTTCGAAACATCACCTTGCAAATTCCACAAGAACAGTCTTAGGGAAAGGCTTTTTTAGGGGAAAGCTGTAACTCTGTCACATGAATTAACAGAACACAAAGTAGTTTCTCAGAAAGCTTTTTTTCGGTTTTTATCTTAGGATATTTCCATTTTCACCATAGACCTCTATGGGCTTCGAAATATCACTTTGCAAATTTCCCAAGAATAGTCTTAGTGAACGGCTCCTGGAGGGGATATGTGTACCTCTGTGAGATGAATTAATAGAACACAAAGCAGTTTCACAGAAAACTTCTTTCCATTTTTTAATGGAAGATACTTCCCTTTTCACCATAGCCCTCTATGGGCTTCCAAATATCTCTCTGCAATTTCACAAGAAGAGTCTTAGCAAAAGGCTTCTTGATTGAAAAGCAGTAACTCTGAGAGATGAACTAACAGAACAAAAAACAGTTTCTCAAAAAGCTTCTTTTCAGTTTTTATCTTATCATATTTCCTTTTTCACCATAGCCATCTATGTGCTTTTAAATATCACTTTGCAAATTCCACAAGAACATTCTTAACGAAAGGCTTCTGGAGGGGAAAGGTGCAACTCTGTGAGATGAATTAACAGAACACAAAGAAGTTTCTCAGAAAGCTTCTTTTCAGTTTTTAACGGAAGATATTTTCTCTTTCAGTATAGCCAACTATGGCCTTCCAAATATTACTTTGCAAATTCCACAAAAACAACCTTTGCGAAAGGCTTCTTTAGGGGAAAGCTGTAACCCTGTGAGTTGAATTAACAGAACAAAAAGCAGTTTCTCATAAAGGTTCTTTCAGTTTTTATCTTAGGATACTTCCTTTCTCACCATAGCCCACTATGGGCTTCCAAATATCACTTTGCAATTTCCACAAGAACATTCTTAGTGAGCGGCTTATTGAGGGGAAAGCTGTACTTCTGTGAGATGAATTAACAGAACACAAAACAGTTTCTCAGAAAGATTATTTCCAGTTTTTAACGGAAGATATTTCCTTTTTCACCGTTGCCCTCTATGGGCTTCGAAATATCACTTTGCAAATTCCACAAGAACAGTCTTAGCGAAAAGCTTCTTGAGGGGAAAGCTGTAACTCTGTGAGATCAATTAACAGAACACAATGTAGTTTCTCAGAAAGCTTCTTTCCCCTTTTTAACAGAAGAGATTTCCTTTTTCACCATAGCACTCTATGGGCTTCCAAATATCACTGTGCAAATTCCACAAGAACAGTCTTATCGAAAGGCTTCTTGAGGGGAAAGCTGTAACTCTGTGAGATGAACTAAGAGAACACAAAGCCGTTTCTCAGAAAGCTTCTTTCCAGTTTTTAACGGAAGAGATTTCCTTTTTAACCATAGCCCTCTATGGACTTTGTCACTTTACAAATACCACAAGAACACTCTTAGCGAAAGGCTTCCTGAGTGGAAAGCTGTAACTCTGTGAGATGAATTAACAAAACACAATGCAGTTTCTCAGAAAGCTTCCTTTCGGTTTTTATCTTAGAATATTTCCTTTTTCACCATAACCCTCTAGTGGCTTCCAATAGCACTTTGCAAATTCCACAAGAAAAATCTCATTGAACGGTTTCTTCAGGGGAAAGCTGTAACTCTGTGAGATGAATTAACAGAACACAGAAAGCAGTTTCTCAGAAACCTTCTTTGCAGTTTTTAACGGAAGAGATTTCCTTTTTAACCATAGCCCTCTATGGACTTTAATTATCACTTTGCAAATACCACAAGAACACTCTTAGCGAAAGGCTTCCTGAGTGGAAAGCTGTAACTCTATGAGATGAATTAACAAAACACAATGCAGTTTCTCAGAAAGCTTCCTTTCGGTTTTTATCTTAGGATATTTCCTTTTTCACCATAACCCTCTAGTGGCTTCCAATAGCAGTTTGCAAATTCCGCAAGAACAATCTCATTGAACGGTTTCTTCAGGGGAAAGCTGTAACTCTGTGAGATGAATTAACAGAACACAAGGCAGTTTGTCACAAAGCTTCTTTCCAATTTTTAACGGAAGATATTTCCTTTTTCACCTTTGACCACTAAGGGCTTCCAAATATAACTTTGCAGATTCCACAAGAACAGGCATAGCGTAAGGCTTCATGAGTGGAAAGCTGTAACTCTGTGAGATGAATTAACAGAACACAAAGCTGTTTCTCAGAAAGATTACTTCCAGTTTTTAACGGAAGATATTTCCTTTTTCACCATGTCCCTCTATGGGCTCCAAATATCACTTTGCAATTTAAACAAGAACAGCCTGAGCGAAAGGCTTCTTGAGGGGAAAGCTGTAACTCTGTGAGATGAATTAACAGGACACAAAGAAGTTTCTCAGAAATCTTTTTTCCAGTTTTTAACGGAAAATATTTCCTTTTTCACCATAACCTTCTTTGGGCTTCCAAATATCACTTTACAAATTCCACAAGAAGAGTCTTAGCGAAAGGTTTCCTGTGGAGAAATCTGTAACTTTGTGAGATGAATTAACAGGAAACAAAACAGTTTCTCAGAGAGATTCTTTCCAGTTTTAAACGGAAGATAATTCCTGTTTCACCATAGCCCTCTATGGGTTTCAAAATATCACTTTCTAAATTCCACAAGAACAGTCTTAGCGAAAGGCTTCTTGAGGGGAAAGCTCTGACTCTGTGAGATCAATTAACAGAACACATAGCATTCTCCCAGAAAGCTTCTTTCCTGTTGTTAACTGAAGAAAATTCCTTTTTCACCAAAGTCCTCTATGGGCTTCCAAATATCACTTTGCAAATCCCACAGATCAGTCTTAGCGAAAGGCTTCTTGAGGGGAAAGCTGTAACTCTGTGAGATGAATTAACGGAAGACAAGACAGTTTCTCAGAAAGCTTCTTTCCAGTTTTCAACGGAAGATATTTCCTTTTTCACCATAGCCCTCTATGGGCTTCCAAATATCACTTTGCAAATTTCACAGGGAGAGTCTTAGTGAACGGCCTCTTGAGAGGAAAGCTGTAACCCTGTGCGATGAACTAACAGAACACAAAGTAATTTGTCAGAAAGCTTCTTATCGGTTTTTATCTTGGGATATTTCCATTTTCACCATAGCCCTCTATGGGCTTCCAAATATCACTTTGCGAATTCCAAAAGAACAGCCTTAGGCAAAAGCTTCTTGAGGAGAAAGCTGTAACTTTGTGAGTTGAATTAACAGAACACAAAGTAGTTTCTCAGAAAGCTTCTTTTCGGTTTTTAACTTAGGATATTTCCTTTTCCACCATAGCCCTCTATGGGCTTCCAACTATCACTTTGAAAATTCCACTAGAACCGTCTTAGCGAAAGGCTTCTTGAGGGGAAAGCTGTAAATCTGTGAGATGAACTAACAGAAAACAAAGCAGTTTATCAGAAAGCTTCTTTTCGGTTTTTATCTTAGGATACTTCCATTATCCCCATAGCCCTCTATGGGCTTCGAAATATCACTTTGCAAATTTCACAAGAACAGTCCTAGTGAATGGCTTCTGGAGGGGAAAGCTGTAAGTCTGTGAGATGAATTAACAGAACTGAAAGCAGTTTCTCAGAAATCTTCTTTCAAGTTTTCAACAGAAAATATTGCATTTTTCACCATAGCCCTCTATGGGCTTCCAAATATCAGTTTGCATATTCCACAAGAACTGTCTTAGGGAAAGGGTTCTTGAGAGGAAAGCTGTAACGCTGTGAGACAAATTAATAGAACACAAAGCAGTTTCTCAGAAAACTTCTTTCCTTTTATTACCAGAGGATACTTCCCTTTTCCCCATAGCCCTTTATGGGCTTCCAAATAACACTTTGCAAATTCCACAAGAACAGTCTTAGCGAAATATTTCTTGAGAAAGGCTTCTTGATGGGAAAGATGTAACTCTCTCAGTTGAATTAACCAAACACAAAGCAGTTTCTCAGAATGGTTCTTTTCAGTTTTTATCCTAGGATATTTCCTTTTTCACCATAGCCCTCTACGGGCTCCCAAATACCACTTCTCAAATTCCACAAGAACAATCTTAGCGAAAGGCTTCTTGAGGGGAAAACTGTAACTCTGTGAGATGAATTAACAGAACCCAAAGCAGTCTCTCAGAAAGCTTCTTTCCAGTTTTTAACGGAAGATATTTCCTTTTTCACCAGAGCCCTCTATGGTCTTCCAGATATCTCTTTGCAAATTTCACAAGAACAGACTTAGCGAAAGGCTTCTAGAGGGAAAAGCTGTAACACTGTGAGATGAATTCACAGAACAGAAAGCAGTTTCACACAAAGCTTTTTTTCAGTTTTCATCTTAGGATACTTCCTTTTTCACCATAGTCCTCTATGGGCTTCCAATATCACTTTGCAAATTCCACAAGAACATTGTTAGTGAAAGGCTTCTGGAGGGGGAAACTGTAATTGTGTGAGATGAATTAACAGAACACAAAGCAGTTTCTCGAAAGCTTCTTTCCAGTATTTAACGGAAGATATTTCCTTTTTCACCACAGCCCTCTATGGGCTTCCAAATATCACTTTGCAAATTCCACAAGAACATTCTTAGCGAAAGGTTTCTGGAGGGGACATCTGTAACTCTGGGAGATGAATTAACAGAACACAAAGCAGTTTCTCGAAAGCTTCTTTCCGGTTTTTAACGGAAGATATTTCCTTTTTCACCATGGACCTCTATGGGCTTCCAAATATCACTTTGCCATTTCCACAGGAACAATCTTAGCGAAAGGCTTTTTGAGGGGAAAGCTGTAAGTCTGTGAATGAATTAACAGAACACCAAGCAGTTTCTCAGAAAGATTCTTTCCAATTTTTAACGGAAGATATTTCCATTTTCACCATAGCCCTCTATGGGCTTCGAAACATCACCTTGCAAATTCCACAAGAACAGTCTTAGGGAAAGGCTTTTTTAGGGGAAAGCTGTAACTCTGTCACATGAATTAACAGAACACAAAGTAGTTTCTCAGAAAGCTTTTTTTCGGTTTTTATCTTAGGATATTTCCATTTTCACCATAGACCTCTATGGGCTTCGAAATATCACTTTGCAAATTTCCCAAGAATAGTCTTAGTGAACGGCTCCTGGAGGGGATATGTGTACCTCTGTGAGATGAATTAATAGAACACAAAGCAGTTTCACAGAAAACTTCTTTCCATTTTTTAATGGAAGATACTTCCCTTTTCACCATAGCCCTCTATGGGCTTCCAAATATCTCTCTGCAATTTCACAAGAAGAGTCTTAGCAAAAGGCTTCTTGATTGAAAAGCAGTAACTCTGAGAGATGAACTAACAGAACAAAAAACAGTTTCTCAAAAAGCTTCTTTTCAGTTTTTATCTTATCATATTTCCTTTTTCACCATAGCCATCTATGTGCTTTTAAATATCACTTTGCAAATTCCACAAGAACATTCTTAACGAAAGGCTTCTGGAGGGGAAAGGTGCAACTCTGTGAGATGAATTAACAGAACACAAAGAAGTTTCTCAGAAAGCTTCTTTTCAGTTTTTAACGGAAGATATTTTCTCTTTCAGTATAGCCAACTATGGCCTTCCAAATATTACTTTGCAAATTCCACAAAAACAACCTTTGCGAAAGGCTTCTTTAGGGGAAAGCTGTAACCCTGTGAGTTGAATTAACAGAACAAAAAGCAGTTTCTCATAAAGGTTCTTTCAGTTTTTATCTTAGGATACTTCCTTTCTCACCATAGCCCACTATGGGCTTCCAAATATCACTTTGCAATTTCCACAAGAACATTCTTAGTGAGCGGCTTATTGAGGGGAAAGCTGTACTTCTGTGAGATGAATTAACAGAACACAAAACAGTTTCTCAGAAAGATTATTTCCAGTTTTTAACGGAAGATATTTCCTTTTTCACCGTTGCCCTCTATGGGCTTCGAAATATCACTTTGCAAATTCCACAAGAACAGTCTTAGCGAAAAGCTTCTTGAGGGGAAAGCTGTAACTCTGTGAGATCAATTAACAGAACACAATGTAGTTTCTCAGAAAGCTTCTTTCCCCTTTTTAACAGAAGAGATTTCCTTTTTCACCATAGCACTCTATGGGCTTCCAAATATCACTGTGCAAATTCCACAAGAACAGTCTTATCGAAAGGCTTCTTGAGGGGAAAGCTGTAACTCTGTGAGATGAACTAAGAGAACACAAAGCCGTTTCTCAGAAAGCTTCTTTCCAGTTTTTAACGGAAGAGATTTCCTTTTTAACCATAGCCCTCTATGGACTTTGTCACTTTACAAATACCACAAGAACACTCTTAGCGAAAGGCTTCCTGAGCGGAAAGCTGTAACTCTGTGAGATGAATTAACAAAACACAATGCAGTTTCTCAGAAAGCTTCCTTTCGGTTTTTATCTTAGAATATTTCCTTTTTCACCATAACCCTCTAGTGGCTTCCAATAGCACTTTGCAAATTCCACAAGAAAAATCTCATTGAACGGTTTCTTCAGGGGAAAGCTGTAACTCTGTGAGATGAATTAACAGAACACAGAAAGCAGTTTCTCAGAAACCTTCTTTGCAGTTTTTAACGGAAGAGATTTCCTTTTTAACCATAGCCCTCTATGGACTTTAATTATCACTTTGCAAATACCACAAGAACACTCTTAGCGAAAGGCTTCCTGAGTGGAAAGCTGTAACTCTATGAGATGAATTAACAAAACACAATGCAGTTTCTCAGAAAGCTTCCTTTCGGTTTTTATCTTAGGATATTTCCTTTTTCACCATAACCCTCTAGTGGCTTCCAATAGCAGTTTGCAAATTCCGCAAGAACAATCTCATTGAACGGTTTCTTCAGGGGAAAGCTGTAACTCTGTGAGATGAATTAACAGAACACAAGGCAGTTTGTCACAAAGCTTCTTTCCAATTTTTAACGGAAGATATTTCCTTTTTCACCTTTGACCACTAAGGGCTTCCAAATATAACTTTGCAGATTCCACAAGAACAGGCATAGCGTAAGGCTTCATGAGTGGAAAGCTGTAACTCTGTGAGATGAATTAACAGAACACAAAGCTGTTTCTCAGAAAGATTACTTCCAGTTTTTAACGGAAGATATTTCCTTTTTCACCATGTCCCTCTATGGGCTCCAAATATCACTTTGCAATTTAAACAAGAACAGCCTGAGCGAAAGGCTTCTTGAGGGGAAAGCTGTAACTCTGTGAGATGAATTAACAGGACACAAAGAAGTTTCTCAGAAATCTTTTTTCCAGTTTTTAACGGAAAATATTTCCTTTTTCACCATAACCTTCTTTGGGCTTCCAAATATCACTTTACAAATTCCACAAGAAGAGTCTTAGCGAAAGGTTTCCTGTGGAGAAATCTGTAACTTTGTGAGATGAATTAACAGGAAACAAAACAGTTTCTCAGAGAGATTCTTTCCAGTTTTAAACGGAAGATAATTCCTGTTTCACCATAGCCCTCTATGGGTTTCAAAATATCACTTTCTAAATTCCACAAGAACAGTCTTAGCGAAAGGCTTCTTGAGGGGAAAGCTCTGACTCTGTGAGATCAATTAACAGAACACATAGCATTCTCCCAGAAAGCTTCTTTCCTGTTGTTAACTGAAGAAAATTCCTTTTTCACCAAAGTCCTCTATGGGCTTCCAAATATCACTTTGCAAATCCCACAGATCAGTCTTAGCGAAAGGCTTCTTGAGGGGAAAGCTGTAACTCTGTGAGATGAATTAACGGAAGACAAGACAGTTTCTCAGAAAGCTTCTTTCCAGTTTTCAACGGAAGATATTTCCTTTTTCACCATAGCCCTCTATGGGCTTCCAAATATCACTTTGCAAATTTCACAGGGAGAGTCTTAGTGAACGGCCTCTTGAGAGGAAAGCTGTAACCCTGTGCGATGAACTAACAGAACACAAAGTAATTTGTCAGAAAGCTTCTTATCGGTTTTTATCTTGGGATATTTCCATTTTCACCATAGCCCTCTATGGGCTTCCAAATATCACTTTGCGAATTCCAAAAGAACAGCCTTAGGCAAAAGCTTCTTGAGGAGAAAGCTGTAACTTTGTGAGTTGAATTAACAGAACACAAAGTAGTTTCTCAGAAAGCTTCTTTTCGGTTTTTAACTTAGGATATTTCCTTTTCCACCATAGCCCTCTATGGGCTTCCAACTATCACTTTGAAAATTCCACTAGAACCGTCTTAGCGAAAGGCTTCTTGAGGGGAAAGCTGTAAATCTGTGAGATGAACTAACAGAAAACAAAGCAGTTTATCAGAAAGCTTCTTTTCGGTTTTTATCTTAGGATACTTCCATTATCCCCATAGCCCTCTATGGGCTTCGAAATATCACTTTGCAAATTTCACAAGAACAGTCCTAGTGAATGGCTTCTGGAGGGGAAAGCTGTAAGTCTGTGAGATGAATTAACAGAACTGAAAGCAGTTTCTCAGAAATCTTCTTTCAAGTTTTCAACGGAAAATATTGCATTTTTCACCATAGCCCTCTATGGGCTTCCAAATATCAGTTTGCATATTCCACAAGAACTGTCTTAGGGAAAGGGTTCTTGAGAGGAAAGCTGTAACGCTGTGAGACAAATTAATAGAACACAAAGCAGTTTCTCAGAAAACTTCTTTCCTTTTATTACCAGAGGATACTTCCCTTTTCCCCATAGCCCTTTATGGGCTTCCAAATAACACTTTGCAAATTCCACAAGAACAGTCTTAGCGAAATATTTCTTGAGAAAGGCTTCTTGATGGGAAAGATGTAACTCTCTCAGTTGAATTAACCAAACACAAAGCAGTTTCTCAGAATGGTTCTTTTCAGTTTTTATCCTAGGATATTTCCTTTTTCACCATAGCCCTCTACGGGCTCCCAAATACCACTTCTCAAATTCCACAAGAACAATCTTAGCGAAAGGCTTCTTGAGGGGAAAACTGTAACTCTGTGAGATGAATTAACAGAACCCAAAGCAGTCTCTCAGAAAGCTTCTTTCCAGTTTTTAACGGAAGATATTTCCTTTTTCACCAGAGCCCTCTATGGTCTTCCAGATATCTCTTTGCAAATTTCACAAGAACAGACTTAGCGAAAGGCTTCTAGAGGGAAAAGCTGTAACACTGTGAGATGAATTCACAGAACAGAAAGCAGTTTCACACAAAGCTTTTTTTCAGTTTTCATCTTAGGATACTTCCTTTTTCACCATAGTCCTCTATGGGCTTCCAATATCACTTTGCAAATTCCACAAGAACATTGTTAGTGAAAGGCTTCTGGAGGGGGAAACTGTAATTGTGTGAGATGAATTAACAGAACACAAAGCAGTTTCTCGAAAGCTTCTTTCCAGTATTTAACGGAAGATATTTCCTTTTTCACCACAGCCCTCTATGGGCTTCCAAATATCACTTTGCAAATTCCACAAGAACATTCTTAGCGAAAGGTTTCTGGAGGGGACATCTGTAACTCTGGGAGATGAATTAACAGAACACAAAGCAGTTTCTCGAAAGCTTCTTTCCGGTTTTTAACGGAAGATATTTCCTTTTTCACCATGGACCTCTATGGGCTTCCAAATATCACTTTGCCATTTCCACAGGAACAATCTTAGCGAAAGGCTTTTTGAGGGGAAAGCTGTAAGTCTGTGAATGAATTAACAGAACACCAAGCAGTTTCTCAGAAAGATTCTTTCCAATTTTTAACGGAAGATATTTCCATTTTCACCATAGCCCTCTATGGGCTTCGAAACATCACCTTGCAAATTCCACAAGAACAGTCTTAGGGAAAGGCTTTTTTAGGGGAAAGCTGTAACTCTGTCACATGAATTAACAGAACACAAAGTAGTTTCTCAGAAAGCTTTTTTTCGGTTTTTATCTTAGGATATTTCCATTTTCACCATAGACCTCTATGGGCTTCGAAATATCACTTTGCAAATTTCCCAAGAATAGTCTTAGTGAACGGCTCCTGGAGGGGATATGTGTACCTCTGTGAGATGAATTAATAGAACACAAAGCAGTTTCACAGAAAACTTCTTTCCATTTTTTAATGGAAGATACTTCCCTTTTCACCATAGCCCTCTATGGGCTTCCAAATATCTCTCTGCAATTTCACAAGAAGAGTCTTAGCAAAAGGCTTCTTGATTGAAAAGCAGTAACTCTGAGAGATGAACTAACAGAACAAAAAACAGTTTCTCAAAAAGCTTCTTTTCAGTTTTTATCTTATCATATTTCCTTTTTCACCATAGCCATCTATGTGCTTTTAAATATCACTTTGCAAATTCCACAAGAACATTCTTAACGAAAGGCTTCTGGAGGGGAAAGGTGCAACTCTGTGAGATGAATTAACAGAACACAAAGAAGTTTCTCAGAAAGCTTCTTTTCAGTTTTTAACGGAAGATATTTTCTCTTTCAGTATAGCCAACTATGGCCTTCCAAATATTACTTTGCAAATTCCACAAAAACAACCTTTGCGAAAGGCTTCTTTAGGGGAAAGCTGTAACCCTGTGAGTTGAATTAACAGAACAAAAAGCAGTTTCTCATAAAGGTTCTTTCAGTTTTTATCTTAGGATACTTCCTTTCTCACCATAGCCCACTATGGGCTTCCAAATATCACTTTGCAATTTCCACAAGAACATTCTTAGTGAGCGGCTTATTGAGGGGAAAGCTGTACTTCTGTGAGATGAATTAACAGAACACAAAACAGTTTCTCAGAAAGATTATTTCCAGTTTTTAACGGAAGATATTTCCTTTTTCACCGTTGCCCTCTATGGGCTTCGAAATATCACTTTGCAAATTCCACAAGAACAGTCTTAGCGAAAAGCTTCTTGAGGGGAAAGCTGTAACTCTGTGAGATCAATTAACAGAACACAATGTAGTTTCTCAGAAAGCTTCTTTCCCCTTTTTAACAGAAGAGATTTCCTTTTTCACCATAGCACTCTATGGGCTTCCAAATATCACTGTGCAAATTCCACAAGAACAGTCTTATCGAAAGGCTTCTTGAGGGGAAAGCTGTAACTCTGTGAGATGAACTAAGAGAACACAAAGCCGTTTCTCAGAAAGCTTCTTTCCAGTTTTTAACGGAAGAGATTTCCTTTTTAACCATAGCCCTCTATGGACTTTGTCACTTTACAAATACCACAAGAACACTCTTAGCGAAAGGCTTCCTGAGCGGAAAGCTGTAACTCTGTGAGATGAATTAACAAAACACAATGCAGTTTCTCAGAAAGCTTCCTTTCGGTTTTTATCTTAGAATATTTCCTTTTTCACCATAACCCTCTAGTGGCTTCCAATAGCACTTTGCAAATTCCACAAGAAAAATCTCATTGAACGGTTTCTTCAGGGGAAAGCTGTAACTCTGTGAGATGAATTAACAGAACACAGAAAGCAGTTTCTCAGAAACCTTCTTTGCAGTTTTTAACGGAAGAGATTTCCTTTTTAACCATAGCCCTCTATGGACTTTAATTATCACTTTGCAAATACCACAAGAACACTCTTAGCGAAAGGCTTCCTGAGTGGAAAGCTGTAACTCTATGAGATGAATTAACAAAACACAATGCAGTTTCTCAGAAAGCTTCCTTTCGGTTTTTATCTTAGGATATTTCCTTTTTCACCATAACCCTCTAGTGGCTTCCAATAGCAGTTTGCAAATTCCGCAAGAACAATCTCATTGAACGGTTTCTTCAGGGGAAAGCTGTAACTCTGTGAGATGAATTAACAGAACACAAGGCAGTTTGTCACAAAGCTTCTTTCCAATTTTTAACGGAAGATATTTCCTTTTTCACCTTTGACCACTAAGGGCTTCCAAATATAACTTTGCAGATTCCACAAGAACAGGCATAGCGTAAGGCTTCATGAGTGGAAAGCTGTAACTCTGTGAGATGAATTAACAGAACACAAAGCTGTTTCTCAGAAAGATTACTTCCAGTTTTTAACGGAAGATATTTCCTTTTTCACCATGTCCCTCTATGGGCTCCAAATATCACTTTGCAATTTAAACAAGAACAGCCTGAGCGAAAGGCTTCTTGAGGGGAAAGCTGTAACTCTGTGAGATGAATTAACAGGACACAAAGAAGTTTCTCAGAAATCTTTTTTCCAGTTTTTAACGGAAAATATTTCCTTTTTCACCATAACCTTCTTTGGGCTTCCAAATATCACTTTACAAATTCCACAAGAAGAGTCTTAGCGAAAGGTTTCCTGTGGAGAAATCTGTAACTTTGTGAGATGAATTAACAGGAAACAAAACAGTTT